>NC_091957.1:1154027-1266527 GCF_031021105.1 Erythrolamprus reginae
GCGGCTGAAGTGCAGATAGCAGAGCGTAGAGGAGAAGCAACGTTTTTTGGAAGAGGGGGGGGAGCATCCCGGGAATGACCGGTCTGGTAAGGCCATCCATCCTCTTTTCTTTCGTCAAGGAATTTTGTATTTTTTCACTCCAATCACATATGCAAAATAACATGCCATCAATCTTGAAATACATTGCAATAATTCATTTTTTTAAATTCGGTGTTCATAATCCATCCAATGCTGCCTCCTTTACATTTGACATCCAGACAAGAATAGTTACTCAAATTTCTTTTAAAAAAAATAATTTTTTTTTTATTATTTTTCAAAAAACAGACAAAAACAAACAACATTAAACATTTATGGAGCTACCTTTGCTCCGCTTGCCATAGAAGTCTAACTAATACAGAAAAACCCTCACTATAATCAGATCCATACAGAAATGTCACACATGCACATTACATTCTTGTTAAGTTTAACTCTATATTCTTTATGTTAAAATATCATATACTTATTCAAAAAATAAAATATAAAAAATAACACTTCTAACTTTATCATACTATAAAGAAAAAAGAAGAAAACAGAAGAAAAATTCTATGTTTATATTGTTTTTAAACTGTTTCACTCTATCTTATAAACCTTCAGAATAATAAATTCAAACAGTTATGAATTCTTACTTATTTAATTTTTAATACTATTTTTAGAATTCCACCATTCATATACTTTATCCCATATTTTATAAAATTCTGTTTCAGCTCGATTGTTCAAACGTTTTGTCATCATGGCTAGTTCTGCACATTCTATCATTTTTTTAAATACCTCTACATCTTTTGGTGTTTCCTTTTCTTTCCATTTCTGTGTTACTCAAATTTCTTATATGTATTTAAAAAGCTATTAGCTAATACAAAGGCCGTGTTGGATTTCCTCGAGATTGAAGGCTGTGCGTAGTTTTGCTCGGGGCAGAGAAATCTCAGCTTCTTTAATGACTGACTACTATTAACACCTCGCGGAAGGCAAAACATTGCAAGTGGCTTCTGTTCTTCTCACACATCTCTACGGGCAGGGAGGGGTGTTTGTGTGTGTTTGTGTGTGTGCTGCAAAAAATACCAAGCTTTCTGAGACAACCCAAGAAAGGGATCTTGGGGTTTTGGTGGACAGCTCAATGAAGAGGTCAACCCAGGGAGCAGCAGCAGTAAAAAAACCAAAGCAAATTCCTGATTAGGAAGGGAATCGAAAATAGGTCGGCAAGTGTTGTGTTCCCTCTGTACAAATCGATGGTGAGACCACACTTGGAGTCCTGTGTGCAGTTCTGGTCACTGCATCTCAAGAAGGAGAGAATGGAACTGGAAAAGGTGCAAAAAAGGGCAACAAGGATGATGAAGGAAATGGAGCCCCCTCCCTTAGGATACCAGGTTGCAACGCCTTGGTCTCTTCAGCCTTGAAAGACGGCGTTGAAGGGGGGACTTGATCGAAGGGTATAAAATCAGGCATGGGATAGAAAAGGTGGATGGAGAAAAATCCCTTTCTCTATCACGCAATACTAGGACGAAGGCCCCCCCCCTAAAGCTCATAGGTGAGAGAGTGAGGACAAATCAAGGGAAATATTTCTTCCCCCAGAGGGTCCTTGGTTGATGGGATTCTCTTCCAGAAGAGGTCGTGACAGCTGTCAGCCTGGAGAGCTTCAAGGCAGGATTAGACAGATTCGTGGATGCCAAGTGTATCATAGGTGGTGATTGAAACGGATGTCCATGTGCCGCCTCTCTGTGGGTTGAGGCAGGCAGGGTTCCCTTGGGTCCCATTTGTTGGGGGTCAAGGGAAAGGGAGGGTCTTGCCTTCTCTTTCTGCTCATGGACAATCGGGGGGCAACTGTGGGACACAGAATGCTGGACTCGATGGGCTTTGGCCCCATTCATCACGGCTCTTCTTAGAAATGTTCTTAAAAACGGGGAATTTGCAGAGCCGAAGATCAGAATCATCCCATGAAAGAAATTCTGGACTTGGGACAGATCCTGGTTTCATGCTGCATAGCTAGAGGTATAACAAGCAGGAAGAGGGAGATTGTGATCCCCTTATATAGAGGGCTGGTGAGACCCCATTTGGAATAATACCGTGTTCAGTTCTGGAGACCTCACCTACAAAAAGATATTGACAAAATTGAAGGGGTCCAAAGACGGGCTACAAAAATGGTGGAAGGTCTTAAGCATAAAACGTATCAGGAAAGACTTCATGGACTCCATCTGTAGAGTCTGGAGGACAGAAGGAAAAGGGGGGACATGATCGAAACATTTAAATATGTTAAAGGGTTAAATAGGGTTCAGGAGGGAAGTGTTTTTAATAGGAAACTGAACCCAAGAACAAGGGGACACAATCTGAAGTTAGTTGGGGGAAAGATCAGAAGCAACATGAGGAAATATTATTTTACTGAAAGAGTAGTAGATCCTTGGAACAAACTTCCAGCAGACGTGGTTGGTCAATCCACAGCAACTGAATTTAAACATGCCTGGGATAAACATAGATCCATCCTAAGATAAAATACAAAAAATAGTATAAGGGCAGACTAGATGGACCGGGAGGTCTTTTTCTGCCGTCAGTCTTCTATGTTTTCTATGTTTCTATGCTGGGAAGCCCCCCCGGCCCCCATTGTCAACCCAGCCTGTCCTGCACCACCACACCTGTGACCCCTTTCGCTGCTGAATTGTAAAAATGCTGCCCTTGAAAGGTTAATGCACAAGGCAACGGTGACTTGGCACTTTTGTAATGCACAAGCAGCACAGCTGGCGGCTGTGTCATCGCATCGGTGTGCCTTGTTCCTGGCTGCCAAGGGCTACGATTCCCCTCCAGTCGAATTCCAGGAAGGAGGGGAACGGGGCGGTTTTCATTTAGCTTGCGTTTTGCATCGCTTTGCATTGAGCTGAAAAAGGGTTTCTCTGCTTAATGTAGCCAGATCCGTCTACATTTCTACAGAAACCTAGAAACCTAGAAGCCTGACGGCAGAAAAAGACCTCATGGTCCATCTCGTCTGCCCTTGTACTATTTCCTGTATTTTATCTTAGGATGGATCTATGTTTATCCCAGGCAGGTTTAAATTCAGTGACTGTGGATTCTTCCTTCCTTCTTTCTTTCCCTTCCTTCCTTCCTTCCTTCCTTCCCTCCCTCCCTCCCTCCCTCCCTCCCTCCCTCCTTCTCTTTCTTTCCTTCTTCCTTTCATTCTTCAAACATAGAAACATAGAAGATTGACGGCAGAAAAAGACCTCCTGGTCCATCTCGTCTGCCCTTACACTATTTCCTGTATTTTGATCTTAGGATGGATCTACGTTTATCCCAGGCATGTTCTCATTCAGTGACTGTGGATTGACCAACCACGTCTGCTGGACGTTTGTTCCAAGCATCTACTACCCTTTCAGTCAAATCATATTTTCTCGCATGGCTTCTGATCTTTCCACCCAAACTAAGCTCAGATTGTGTCCCTTTGTTCTTCTGTTCATTTTCCTATTAAAAACACTTCCCTCCTGAACCTTATTTAACCCTTTCACATATATAATCAGACTGTGGCATCGGGTGTAAACCAGCTTATTCATTTGTAGGAAAAGCAGCATAATTAGTAAGGATTTGGCTTTATTGTGTTTAATTAAAGAACCCTGGAATATATATATATATATATATAATCAGAAGGGAGGACAGAAGGGAAAGGTGGGACATGATCGAAACATTTAAATATGTTAAAAGGTTAAATAAGGATGTAAGTGTTTTTAACAGGAATAAGAGGGCACAATCTGAGGTCCAAGGAGATGTTGTCTGAGCTCTTGACAATTCCTGCCAGCTCACCCTCCAGACTGCCCCACAAAAAAGCCACAAATATGTTGATTGAACTCACCCCATCTATTTCTCCGGTGCTGGAACAAAAAACAAAACGAAAAAAAGTTGCATTGCAAAAGTTCTCATTTGGGGGGAGGGGGGAACAGACCACCCACTGTTTTAATGGAGGGGGGGAAGAGAGAGAGAAAGAGAAAGAAAGAGAAGGGAGAGGGAGAAAGAAAGAGAGAGAAAGGAGGAGAGAGAAAGAAAAAGAAAGAAGGAGAGAAAGAGAGGAAGAAAGAGAAAGAGGGGGAGAAAGAGAAAGGAGAGAGAAAGAGAAGGAGAGAGGGAGAAAGAGAGAGAAAGAGAAGGAGAGAGGGAGAAAGGAGAGAGAAAGAAAAAGAAGGGGAGAAAGAGAGGAAGAAAGAGAGAATGAGAAAGAGGGGGAGAAAGAAGGACAGAGAAAAAGGAGAGGGGGGAGAAAGAGAGAGAGAGAGAGAGAAGGAGAGGGAGAGAAAGAAAGAAAAAGGGGGAGAAAGAAAGAGAAAGGAGGAGAGAAAAAAAGAAAGAGAAGGAGAAGGTGGAGAAAGAAAGAAAGAGAGAAAGAAGGTGAAGACGAGAAAGAAACAGAGTGACGGGAAGAAAGAAAGAGAGAAAGAAGGAGAGAGTGAGGGAGAAAGAAGGAGAAGGAGAGAGAGAGACAATGATGTTTATAAATCAAATAACTGTTGGACCAAAAAAAAGAAATTATCCCTTTCGAAATCTTGCCAAGTGTCCAGGAGGAAAGATCTTCCAGCTGGGAAATTGAGAAAAATTAAGGAAGAACAATAGTTGGACCATGAAACCAAAATGTAGAAGGTTTAACAGATGGGTTTGCAAACGCTTGCGCCTGAATAGACCCCTGTTAGCGCTGGGCTAAGCCAGAGGTGCTCGCTTAAACAGCTGCAGTGATTCATTCAACGACTGAAGGCCATCAAGTGGGGCAGGACTCACTTAAGAACTGTCTCGCTTAGCAACGGAAATTTGGGGCTCAATTATGTTCGTAAGATGAGGACTCCCTGTATGAATGTAGTTTTCTGTGTATGATAGGACTGTAGGTATGTTTTTTATATATTGGGGTTTCTTGTTTTTTAGACTTTTTAAAATGTATTACTGTTATTTTAGAGTTTAACTATTAGATTTGTCATTGTATATTGTTTTTATCATTGCTGTGAGCTGCCCCGAGTCTACGGAGAGGGGCGGCATACAAATCTAATAAATAATGATGATGATGATGATGATGATGATGATGAATGGAACTGCATTGGCTGCCGATCAATTTCCGGTCACAATTCAAAGTGTTGGTTATGACGTTTAAAGCCCTTCATGGCATCGGACCAGAATATCTCCGAGACCGCCTCCTGCCGCATGAATCCCAGCGACCGATTAGATCCCACAGAGTGGGCCTTCTCCGGGTCCCGTCAACTAAACAATGTCAGTTGGCGGGCCCCAGGGGAAGAGCCTTCTCTGTGGCGGCACCGGCCCTCTGGAACCAACTCCCCCCGGAGATTAGAACTGCCCCTACTTTTCCTGCCTTCCGTAAATTCCTTAAAACCCACCTTTGCCGTCAGGCATGGGGGAACTGAAACATCTCCCCCTGGGCACGTTTAATTTATGCATGGTATGTCTGTGTGTGTGTCTGTTAGCATATGGGGTTTTTAAATATTTAAATATTTTAAATTTGTCTGATTGCTTATGATTTGTTTCTACATGTTGTGAGCCGCCCCGAGTCTTCGGAGAGGGGCGGCATACAAATCTAAGTAATAAATAAATAAAATAATAAACTAATTGTCAGTTGAGTGGAAACATCTCTCCAGCCCCGTTTCAGTCTAATGCCAAACTAGTTGAGGCTCTTTGGACCTTGAAGATGAAAAGTTCCTTTCCAGGGGTTCTTCCCACTGGCCTGAAATTGTTGGTGCCGAGAGATGAAAGTGGGCCAGGCAAAGGAGCGGTTTTCCCTGCAGTCATAAGTTTAAATAAATAAGGCTGGGCTTGCCAAACCTGTCAGCTGATTGAAACTGGGACGGGGTGTTTTTTTTGCAGCTCTCTTTGCCTCCCTTGTGTTCCGAAGTAAGACTTTTGAATGTTGGAAGCTGCGATTTATTTCAGGGGGCGTGGAAAGCTTTTACACAGAGCGGTGGGTGGGGAAGGGAAGCTTACGGCCGTTTGCTAAAAAAACTAGAAATTTGCAGGGATGCATGTTTATGATCCTAGAGCGCTTTGCTTTAAATTTTCTGTCTCTTTATCCTTGAGAAAAGAGGGTGGGGAGGGGGGAACTAGAAGTGAAATTAATAATCCCTGCAGGAAGAAAACGAAACCCTCTACTAGTGAATGTTTCTTCAGTCTTGGCATCTTCTGGTTCTGCCCCAATAAAGCAGATTAAGGCTGACTTGACAGGTAGAAACAGAGAAGATTGACAGCAGAAAAAGACCTCCTGGTCCATCTAGTCTGCCCTTATACTATTTCCTGTATTTTATCTTAGGATGGATCTGTGTTCATCCCAGGCATGTTTAAATTCAGTTCCTGTGGATTGACCAACCAGGTCTGCTGGAAGTTTGTTCCAAGGATCTACTGCTCTTTCAGTAAAATAATATTTTCTCATGTTGCTTTTGATCTTTACCCCAACTAACTTCAGATTGTGTCCCCTTGTTCTTGGGTTCACTTTCCTATTAAAAACACTTCCCTCCTGGACCTTATTTAACCCTTTCACTTATTTAAATGTTTCGATCCTGTCCCCCCTTTTCCACCTGTCCTTCAGACTATACAGATTGAGTTCATTAAGTCTTTCCTGATACGTTTTATGCTTAAGACCTTCCACCATTCTTGTAGCCCGTCTTTGGACCTGTTCAATTTTGTCAATATCTTTTTGTAGGTGAAGTCTCCAGAACTGGACACAATGTTATTTCAAATGGGGTCTCACCATCACAATCTCCCTCTTCCTGCTTGTTATACCTCTAGCTATGCAGCCAAGCATCCTACTTGCTTTCCTTATGGCGTAGATCAAGGTAGCCCTTGATCTACGCCATAATGGAACCTGCCCATTATGATTGTAAAATGGATTGTTCCCATGTTCCACCTGATTTTACGACTTTTTTGGCAACAGTTGTCAATTGAACTGATGGTTTGCTAAGGCTGCGGTTTTGCAAAAACCCCCCAAAAAACGGAATAAGTTTGAGACAAAACCATCAAAAAATGCAATCACATCAACCTGGTCAGTTGGCCAGACCTCGGGGAAGAGCCTTCTCTGTGGTGGCTCTGACCCTATGGAATCAACTGCCTCAAGCGATTCGTACTCCCTACCGATCTTCTGGAAAGCCGTTAAGACCTGGCTTTTATGGCAGACCTGGAATTAGATTGACTGCTTTATGTGTGTATGGTTCTTCTAAAGTTATTATTTATCGTTATTACTGGTTTTATTATGTATTTGTGATTGTATTTTTAATACTGTTGTATTTATCGCATTTGTTAGCCGCTCTGAGTCCGCTTTGGAATGAACGGCATATAAATACAATAAATAAATACATAACTTTTTCTGACGGCAGAAAAATTCAATTCAATTCAATTCAATTCAATTCAATTTACTGGATTTATATGCCGCCCCTCTCCGAAAACTCGGACCTCCTGGTCCATCTAGTCTGCCCATATACTCTTTCCTGTATTTTATCTTAGGGTAGATCTATGTTTATTGCAGGCCTGTTTCAATTCAGTGACTGTGGATTGACCAACCATGTCTGCTGGAAGTTTGTTCCAAGCATCTACTACTCTTTCAGTCAAATAATATTTTCTAGCATTGCTTCTGATCTTTTCCCCCAACTAACCTCGGATTGTGGCCCCTTGTTCTTGTGTTCACTTTCCTATTAAAAACTCTTCCCTCCTGAACCTTATTTAACCTTTTAACATTTTTAAATGTTTCGATCACGTCCCCCCTTTCCCTTCTGTCCTTCCTTCTGATTATATACAGTATATATATATATATATATATATATATATATAATATATATATATATATATATATATATATATGTTTTTTTGCTGAATTTGAAAATTAAGGGAGACTAGGATAGATCGATTTCGGCCTTATTTTGGCCTCATCAGCTAGCCATACCCACTGGGACTTGAACCTGCAACCTTTGCCTTGTAAGGCAGAGAATTAACCTCTAGGCTACAGTATCCAATTCCTTCAGCTCTGCACCAGGGAAGGGTTACATATTTTTGTGTCGAATCACCCTGGTGTATTGAAGGAACATCACATCTCCTTATTTGCCTCTCGGCCCAATATATATATCCCCCCCCCCCAGAGTTCTTTAATTAAACACAATTAAGTCAAACAGGAAACCGGCCCTTCTGCAGACAAAGCATCCGCCTTGACCATAGGGTCTCGTTTCCAAGACAGTCTCAAGCTCCTTAAAAGGCTTTTTGGAGGAGGAGAAAGAGGAGGAGAAAAGCAATGGGTGACTCAGTCCAGCCTTGGCGTTGGGTTGGAAGGAGAGGAAACCAGAAAGGTCCAAGGTGGAGAGGCTGAGAACATCTGATGGGACAAGACAGGAGAACCGGGCCTGTTTTCATCCTCTGTTCTTTTTTATTTTTTAAGCAGGTCCTTCAAGGGCATCTCACACGGAGGTCATTTCCTCCCAATGTTCTCCCGGCTCTTAAAGTCAAAACAGCCTCTGTTTTAAGTTCTCGATGGGACTTTCTGCCTTCCGGTCATTCTTTCAGATGTACCTGCCCTTCTTAAACCACACAGAAACAGAGAAACCTAGAAGATTGACGACAGAGAAAGACCTGGCCCATCTAGTCTGCCCTTATACTATTTCCTGTGTTTTATCTTAGGATGGATCTATGTTTATCCCAGGCATGTTTCAATTCAGTGACTGTGGATTCTTCCTTCCTTCTTTCTTTCCCTTCCTTCTCTTTCTTTCTTTCTTTCTTTCTTTCCTTCCTTCTTTCCTTCTTTCCTTCCTTCCTTCTTCATAGAAACACAGAAGATTGACAGCAGAAAAAGGCCTCCTGCTCCATCTCGTCTGCCCTTAGACTATTTCCTGTATTTTATCTTAGGATGGATATATGTTTATCCCAGGCAGGTTTAGATTCAGTTCTTCTGGATTGACCAACCACATCTTCTGGAAGTTTGTTCCAAGCATCTACTCCTCTTTCAGTCAAATAATATTTTCTCACGTTGCTTCTGATCTTTCCCCCAACTAACCTCGGATTGTGGCCCCTTGTTCTTGGGTTCACTTTCCCATTAAAAACACTTAAACCCTCCTAAACCTTATTTAACCCTTTAACCTATTTAAATGTCTCGGTCGTGTCCCCCCTTTCCCTTCTGTCCTCCAGACTAGACAGATTGAGTCCATGAAGTCTTTCCTGATACGTTTTATGCTTCAGATCTTCCACCATTTTTTAACCCATCTTTGGACCGGTTCAATTGGATCCGTAGGTGAGGTCTCCAGAACCACCCCGAGAAACGTCTGGTTGTCTCTCATGGAAACCAGTCCTGGTGGGCGACGTCTTCTCCCAAGATGGGAAGGGAATGGATGGGCTTTTGAGTGGGGTCATTGTCTCCATCCTTGTTTTGTGCTTTGCTAAAACCTAGGAAGAACGGTTACAGGAATCAGGTAGATCTAGGCCAACGAAGAGAAGGCCAGGGGCTGACATGGTACTCAGATATGGGCTCAGCCGCCATTTCCGCGGCCCACTCAAAGCCCAAAGTTTGGGGACACCTTATGCCTTATTGATTGATGATTGATTGATTGATTGGATTTATATGCCGTCTCTCTCCGAGAACTCGCAGCGGCTTACAACCTATAAAAAAACCCAATACAATACAGTGTCCTAAATCCAATTAATTTCAACTAACTAATCTAACCTAAAATCCCCAGTTACATTAAAAGTCAGTCATTCCCACTCAAACAACAACATACATAGCATTCGTTAGCCGGGCGGCTGGAATCTAATAGCCCCAGGCCTGGTGGCATAAGTGAGTCTTAAGACTCTTACGGAAGGCGAGGAGGGTGGGGGCAGTGCGAAGCTCTGGGGGGGGGGAGCTGGAGCTGATTCTAGAGGGCTGGGGCCCCCACAGAGAAGGCTCTTCCCCTAGGCCCTGCCAGGCAACATTGTCGAGTCCAGTGTTTCCCAACCTTGACAACTTGAAGATATCTGGACTTCTGGGAGTTGAAGTCTAAATATCTTCAAGTTGCCAAGGTTGGGAAACACTGGTCTAGTCAACGGGACCTGGAGAAGGCCGACTCTGTGGGACCTAACCAGTCGCTGGAAGTCATGCGGCAGAAGGCGGTCCCGTACGTAATGCTGAATTAATAACTATAAGTGGGATTCAGAACAAATAACTCTTCCTGACGTGTGTTGGTCACCCCTGCTGATGGTTTCCCCCCTCTCGTTCAGGTGAGCCATGATTCCCGTCACGGAACTGCGCTACTTTGCCGATACCCAGCCGGCCTACCGCATCCTGAAGCCTTGGTGGGATGTCTTCACGGACTACATCTCCATCGTGATGCTGATGATCGCAGTCTTTGGAGGGACCCTCCAAGTCACCCAGGACAAAATGATCTGCTTGCCTTGCAAATGGATCACCAAAGACGCCTGCAACGATTCCTCCCGCGAGTGGACGGCGGCCAACGTAGACTCGGGGTACTACAACGCCTCCCTGCGGGCGCCCCTGGACCCTGGGCCCACGGGGATCAAGTACGACCTCGACCGCCACCAGTACAACTACGTGGACGCCGTCTGTTACGAAAACCGCCTCCACTGGTTCGCCAAGTATTTCCCCTACCTCGTCCTGTTGCACACCCTGATCTTCCTGGCTTGTAGCAACTTCTGGTTCAAGTTCCCCAGGACTAGCTCCAAGCTGGAGCACTTTGTCTCCATCCTCTTGAAGTGCTTTGACTCCCCGTGGACCACCCGGGCGCTGTCCGAGACGGTGGTGGAGGAGAGCGACCCTAAGCCGTCCTTCGGGAAGATGAACGGCTCGATGGAGAAGAAGTCCTCCAACCTCAGCGAAGACGTGGAAGCCACCGCCCCGATGCTGCAACGGACCAAGTCCCGGATCGAGCAGGGCATCGTGGACCGGACGGAAAACGGGGTCCTGGACAAGAAAGAAGGGGAGCAAGCCAAAGCGCTCTTCGAGAAGGTCAAGAAGTTCCGGACGCACGTGGAGGAAGGCGACATCGTCTACCGCCTCTACATGAGGCAGACCATCATCAAGGTCATCAAGTTCATCCTGATCATTTGCTACACGGTCTACTACGTCAACAACATCACCTTCGACATCGACTGCAAAGTGGACATCGAGAGCCTGACGGGCTACCGCATGTACCGCTGCGCCCACCCGCTGGCGACCCTCTTCAAGATCCTGGCGTCCTTCTACATCAGCCTGGTGGTCCTCTACGGCCTGATCTGCATGTACACCCTGTGGTGGATGCTGCGGAGGTCCCTGAAGAAGTACTCCTTCGAGTCCATCCGGGAGGAGAGCAGCTACAGCGACATCCCCGACGTCAAGAACGACTTCGCCTTCATGCTCCACCTCATCGACCAGTACGACCCTCTCTACTCCAAGCGCTTCGCCGTCTTCCTCTCGGAGGTGAGCGAGAACAAGCTCCGGCAGCTGAACCTCAACAACGAGTGGACGCTGGAGAAGCTGCGGCAGAGGATCACCAAGAACTCCCAGGACAAGCTGGAGCTGCACCTCTTCATGCTCAGCGGCATCCCCGACACCGTCTTCGACCTGCTGGAGCTGGAGGTCTTGAAGCTGGAGCTCATCCCCGACGTCACCATCCCGCCCAGCATCGCCCAGCTGACCAGCCTCAAGGAGCTGTGGCTGTATCACACGGCGGCTAAAATCGAGGCCCCGGCGTTGGCCTTCTTGCGGGAGAACCTGAAGTCCTTGCACATCAAGTTCACGGACATTAAGGAGATCCCCTTGTGGATTTACAGCCTGAAGACCTTGGAGGAGCTCCACTTGACGGGGAATCTGAGCGCGGAGAACAACCGGTACATCGTGATCGACGGCCTGCGGGAGCTGAAGAGGCTCAAAGTCTTGAGGCTGAAGAGCAACCTGACGAAGCTGCCGCAGGTCGTGACGGACGTGGGCGTCCACTTGCAGAAGCTGTCCATCAACAACGAAGGCACCAAGCTCATGGTCCTCAACAGCCTGAAGAAGATGGTGAACCTGACGGAGCTGGAGCTCATCCGCTGCGACCTGGAGCGCATCCCACACTCCATCTTCAGCCTCCACAACCTGCAGGAGATCGACCTGAAGGACAACAACCTGAAGACCATCGAGGAGATCATCAGCTTCCAGCACCTCCACCGCCTCACCTGCCTTAAACTGTGGTACAACCAAATCGCCTACATCCCCGTGCAGATCGGCAACCTGACCAACCTGGAGCGCCTCTACCTGAACCGCAACAAGATCGAGAAGGTGCCCACTCAGCTCTTCTTCTGCCGGAAGCTCCGCTACCTGGACCTCAGCCACAACCTCTTGACCTGCATCCCGGCCGAGATCGGGGCGCTCCAGAACCTGCAGAACTTGGCGGTGACGGCCAACCGGGTAAGGAAAGGGGGGTGGGTGTTTGTGGGGGGTCATGATAAAATTCTATGTGGATTTTGCAGTTAAGATATGTATATATATAAATCTCACATAACCCTTCCATGTTACAAGCCGATACAGGAGACAAGCCTGTAGCCTAGAGGCTAAGGCCACTGCCTTACAAGGCAGAGGCCTCAGGTTCAAATCGCAATACGGCTGTGGCTACCTGACGAAGGCAAATAATCCAGAAATAGATCTACAGCAGTCTCCCTTCCTTTTCATTATCAGCAAAATATGTTACACACACACACACACACATATGTGAATGAATAAAGAGGCAATAGCCGTTGCAATCTCTGGAACATTTAAAATTCATTTAAAACTACTTAAAGGACTCAGCTTTCGTTAGTCCTCTACTAATTTCAACTGTGAAGACCATAGTTGATCTTTTAGGACAAATAGATAGATAGATAGATAGATAGATAGATAGATGTACATACGTACGTATGTATGTATGTATACACACACATGTTGCATGTATGTGTGAGAGAGACATTTTGCTGATAATGAAAAGGATGGGAGACTATAGATCTATTTTGGGCTTATTTGCCTTCATCAGGTAGCTTCACCCTTACTGGGATTTGAACCTGGGGCTTGTAAGGCAGTGGCCTTAGCCTCTAGGGTACAGACTATATTTACAGCAGCACGAAGCTTACTTCAGCCTGATGATGGTGAATGTGATTTCACCGAAATGTCGTATAGACACTCAAAATATTACACGGGGCAAAACCCGAACTCAGAACAATCTACATATATATATATATATATATATGTATGATATTATTGTGTAAACCCTGAGCCCACTGCAGAAGTGCAGTGGACTCAGGGTTTACACAATAATATCAGTACAAAGATATAAAGTTAAAGACATAAAACCCACCAAGGTAATAATGATAACAACGTAATGACCGATAACTGTCGCTTCTCAGTTTTGTTAACGGAGTCCTGATGCCGGCACAGAATCCCAGAGAGTTAGTTCATAGTGGCTAAAAATACAAAGACCCCCAAAAAGTTCCTGGATTAAATTTAATCCTGGCCTGCGGCATAAAATAACAAGCTTTCTTTTTTTTAAATCTCGACAAGTCCTTCCGTTTGAAAAGACTGGTAGCGAGGCTGTTCCCTGATAAATCTACTTTAATCGTGCCAAAATCTTATTTACTTTTGCAGCGGCAGCTCTGATAACATGGTCAGTTCAAGTTCCTGTGAAACCTTGTCCCATTCTCCTTTTATTTTAAGCTCTGAAGAAGTAAACAGAGCCCAAAAGGGACACAGAGCTGTGTTATTTCAGCTCACTGCTGTTCGTGTAATTGTCAAGCCCGAAACTAAAGCCCTGTATTATATATGTGTGTGAATATAAACCGTATTTTTCAGAGTATTCCTCCCTAAAAGAGGCTGAAAGGGTGAGGTGAGCAATTCTTTAATTGGAAGGTCGGATTCCAAGTCTATGGAGGTCAACCTCCCATGGCTTTTTTCTTCTTTTAATTTTTTTTAAAGTATTAAATTTAAGGTACAATATTAGTCGCAGTGTCCTGGGGGGGTCATATAGATCCCGCTTTCCGACCCAGCAAAGTCAACTAATAGACTTGTGACTAACTTCACAACGGCAATGATTTGCTTAATGAATGTGGCCAAAGAAGTCGTAAAATGGGGCAAAACTCATTTGGCAACTGCCTTACTTGGAAATTTGGGGGTTCAGTTGTGGTTGTATGGTGGTTGAACGGGTCCAAACATGGGCTACAAGAATGGTGGAAGGTCTTAAGCATAAAACCTATCAGGAAAGACCTCATGAACTCCATCTGTATAGTCTGGAGGACAGAAGTAAAAGGGGGGACATGATCGAAACATTTAAATATGTTAAAGGGTTAAATAAGGTTCAGAAGGGAAGTGTTTTAATAGGAAAGTGAACACAAGAACAAGGGGACACAATCTGAAGTGAGTTGGGGGAAAGATCAGAAGCAACGTGAGAAAATATTTCACCGAAAGAGTAGTAGATCCACAGTGACTGAATGTAAACCTGCCTGGGATAAACATAGATCCATCCTAAGATAAAATACAGGAAATAGTATAAGGGCAGACTAGAGGGACCAGGAGGTCTTTTTCTGCTGTCAATCTTCTAGGTTTCTATGTTTCTGAGTGGAGGTCTGCCTGTACCTTTATCAAGTTCCTTCCTCAGTACAAACGCTCCACAAAATCATAAAACCTGGAAAAAACCCTTGATATTGATTGATTGATTGATTGATCAGATTCCTATTCCTGGGACTCACGGCGGCTTACAGCAAACAATTACAAAACATGAAGAAATCTAATAATAAAATACTCTAAAAATCTCAACACATAGAAATCTAAGTTAAGTTATATTCTAAAACCCCCTCTATGTTTAAAAATACACTGCTCAAAAGAATCAAGGGGACCCTCCAAGAACCCACCCTAGATCTGAATGAACGAAATATTCTCCTTGAATACTTTGCTCTGTACAAAGTTGAATGTGCACAACAGCAGGTGAAATTGATTGTCAATCAGTGTTGCTTCCTAAGGGGACGGTTTGATTTCACAGAAGTTTGATTGACTTGGAGTTATAGTGTGTTCGTTTAGGGTTCCCTTTATTTTTTTTGAGCAGTGTGTTTAATTTTTTGTCTTTTTAAGAGACAGGGCAGTGCTGCCCACGTCTTTGCAATTTCCAAAAAAAAGGTAAATAAATATGGAATATTTTTTTTCTTTTACTCTCCACGAAGGGAAAAAAGGAGGAACAGCAGCCGCTGGAGGTTGTTTTGCAAACTAAGCCAAAAAAGGCTCATTCCTTTCCTTTTTCATCTCATTTCCCCTGTTCTGGGCAAAACTCCAGTTCTCACGAGAGGCTGGCCGGAGATGGGAGATGTCCTTTTGTTTCGTGGAAAAAGGGTTTCATTTTTTTCCCCTTTCCTTTTGAAAAAAAGGCTTTAAAAGTTCTAGCAAATCTTTTTTCCTGCAAATTGGTTCCTCTAATTTGGCAATCTCGGGCCGTGTTGGAACTGCTACTGATCTGGGAACTGGGAGTCCGACATCAAGGAAGAGGGGGGCAAAAGAGGGGGGCACTCAATTGGGGAACCCTGCTTGGCAAAGCCCTTCTAGAGTCACCTGTTGGCACCTGTTAAGTTTAACCTGTAGGTGGGTGGAAGCTCCTTGGTCTCCCTGAACCGGAAAGGCCATCTTGCAGACTTTCCATTACCAAACTAGATAACACCCTCAGTATTAGTAGGGAGTGGGGGTTTGTTCTCTGAAAAAGCCACTACGAGCAAACAGGAGATTTAATAAAGGCGATTCTCTATGTAAGGGCTAGTTTTGGGGTGATGAAGTGAGACAATTTAGGGCTTTTTTAATTGCAAATGTTACCCTAAAGAAATATTTACCTGTAAGTCTGCCCATCCAGATCTTTTATTTTCTAAGGTACTTTATGCAGAGCTGGACCACTGGGTCTTAATTCCCTAAATTCATTAATCCCTTAGTTTTCATTTAGCAATAAAAATAGCATTTAGACTTATATACTCTTTGACAGGGCTTTTCCAGCCCTCTGTAAGCGGTTTATAGAGTCATCATATTTGACCCCAACTATCTGGGTCCTCATTTGACCCAGGGAGGGAGGGAGGGAGGGAGGGAGGGAGGGAGGAAGGAAGGATAGATAATAGCAATAGCATTTAGACTTATATACCCCTTCATAATGCTCTTACAGCCCTCTCTAAGCGATTTACACAATCAGCTTCCTGCCCCCAAAAATCTGGCTCCTGATTTGACCCACCTGGGAAGGATGGAAGGCTGAGCCAACCTGGAGCCGGTGGTGGGATTTGAACTGCTGAACTGCAGCTATTTAGTTAGCTGAAGGAGCCTGCAGTGTTGCAACTCTAACCACTGCGCCACCCCGGCTCATTAATCTGTATCCTGCCTATATTGTATTTTTAAAAATAACTGGAGGTGGTGAACCCACCCAACACCCCTTTCTCCCCCTACTTTCCACGCAACAACGAGCTGTGCTGAGAAAGAGGGACCAGCCCCAAATCCCCCAAGTAGCTCTCGTGCCACAGGCAGGACTCGAACTCACGGCCTCATGCCGATTAGCTCAAAGTCACCCGGTTGGTTTTCCTGGCTCAGGCAGAACTCGAACTCAGAGTCTGGTGCCTTAACTACTAGACTTAACCAACAACGTTGTTGCTTCTTTTATTATTATGTTTATTGTGAGTGTTTCCCCTCCATGTTTCCAAATCTAAATATTTGGGGCAAAAAATAAAGGCATTGTTATTATTATTATTATTTTATAAAGGAAACACTTGCAATTAAAATGTTAAAGTCAGCTTTAAAAAAAAATAAAAAAAAAATTCCACTCACTGCCTTAAATTAGTTCCTTGATTTATGAACTCCAGATACTAAAATGCCCCATGGATGGGTTTTTTTTTTTGCTTCTCCTTCAAATATAGTCTGCAAAAAAATCCCTCTCTCTCTCTTTCTCGCCTACTCACTTCCCTTCCTGCCTCGTCCCTCTCCCGCTGTTCTAAAAAGTTTGCAAAATCTTAAGATTTTTTGTCTTCTTTCATTGTCGCTATACTGTACTTTAATTGTGCCCCTTTCTGCTTGTTTTCTTTCTTTCTTTCTTTCTTTCTTTCTTTCTTGACTCTCCCTTCCTTCCTTCCTTTTTCTTTCTTTCTTTCTCTCTCCCTCTCTTTCTTGTCTCTTTCTTTCTTGTCTCTTCCTTTCTTCCTTCCTTCCTGCCATCTTCTTTCTTTCTTTCTTTCTCTGTCTCTCTCTCTCCCCCTCTTTCTTGTCTCTTCCTTGCTTCCTCTTTTTCTTTCTTTCTTTCTTTCTTTCTTTCTTTCTTTCTTTCTTGTTTCCTTCCTTGTTTCCTTCCCTCTTCCTTCCTTTCATCCGTCCATCCATTGCACAGTTTAGCAAAATGTTGCTTTGGGAAACCCCAAGCTGGTTGTTAGCCTCAGATCATCCTTCACCTCCTCCTCTGTGAAGGTGTCTGTTGTGGCTCCCACAAATGATGTGTTGATCTCATTAACTCCATGACAACAAAGCAACAATAGATTAATTACGGACCCTCCTAGCTCTCTCTCCCCTCCCTGGAGTCTATGCATGTTTTCTAGGCTGTCTTTGTTTGCTTGGAAACCATTTATTTTCCTTACCTTCCAACTCCCAAGGCCAACTATACTGGGGGATCTGAGCCTCTCTCCCCCCTCCCCAGTTTTTAAAAGCCTCGTTTTCTTGCCAAGAGAAAGAAAGTGGGGGGAAACGGTTAAATCTGACCTCTCCATTGACTTTGCTTGTTTCACACAGGAGTTTTAACAGCTCCAATGCGTGGCTTTAAAAGTTTTCATAAGTTTTCAAGGCATCAGTTTTGCCCCTGAAGTCTTCCCCTGCCCCCAAGTGGAAAACCCACACCGTGTTTCTTCCAGCCGTATCCTACAGTGGTTCTTGACATAGAACCAGTTCTTGAACTTAATACCAGCACAAACATTACACAATCAAGATTTGGGTGCTTGGCAACTGGCAAGCAGAGTCGGTGGGGGTGGGGAGGGGGTGGGGGGGGTGGGGGAGGAAGCTGGATTTGCTTCTATTTGCTTCTACACCCTTCCTATGACAACTGCCAGTGACTTTGCTGGAGCCCCTCCCCAGAGGAAGATTGCAACACTCATGAAATGGCAAGTGTGACTCACACAACAACTGCCTCGCTTAGCATTAGCAAGACCGGTTGCAACTGTGCTTGTGTGTCAAAGAGCAGCGTTTAGACTTCTATTTATTTATTTATTCAATTTTTATGCCGCCCTTCTCCTTAGACTCAGGGCGACTTACAACATGTTAGCAATAGCCCTTTTTAACAGAGCCAGACTATGGCCCCCACAATTGAGGTCCTCATTTGACCCACCTCGGAAGGGCGGAAGGCCCAGTCAACCTGGAGCCAGTCAGGATTAAACTGCTGGCAGTAGGCAGAGTTAAACTGCAATGTTGCGTTCTAACCCCTGTGCACCATGGATGGATGGATGGAAGGAATAGCACTTAGACTTATATACCGCCCCCAACAATCTGGGTCCTCATTTGACCCACCATGGAAGGATAGATAGGTAGGTAGGTAGATAGATAAATAGATAGATAGGTAGGTAGGTAGGTAGATAGATAGGTAGACAGACAGACAGACAGACGAAGACAGGCAGGCGATAGATAGATAGATAGATAGATAGATAGATAGATAGATAGATAGATAGATAGAGATAGATCGATGATATAGGTGATATAGATAGATAGATAGATAGATAGATAGATAGATAGATAGATAGATAGAGATAGATCGATGATATAGGTGATATAGATAGATAGATAGATAGAGAGAGAGAGAGAGAGAGAGAGAGATAGGAGATAGCAATTGACAGACCAAGCTGAAGCATGATAGAAATAGCATTTAGACTTATATCCCGCTTCCTAGTGCTTTTCCAGCCCTCTCTAAGCGGGTTACAGAATCAGCCTCTTGCCCCCAAATATCTGGGTCCTCATTTGACCCACCTAGGAAGGGCGGGAGGCTGAGTCAACCTGGAGCCGGTGGTGAGATTTGAACTCATTTGTGTTCTGATTCTGCAAACCGGACTGTGTGCTGGCTTCAATGCCTTGTCTAAGCACAGCCTGACTCTCTCTGTCTCTCTTCTCTCCCCCCCCTTCCCCCCCCCTGCAGATCGAGGGTCTCCCGGCCGAGCTGTTCCAGTGCCGGAAAATTCGGACTTTACACCTGGGCAACAACGTCTTGCAGTCGCTGCCGTCCCGGGTGGGGGAGCTGGCCAACCTCTCTCAGATCGAACTGCGCGGCAACCGCTTGGAGTGCCTACCGGTGGAGCTGGGCGACTGCCCCTTGCTGAAGCGCAGCGGGCTGGTGGTGGAGGAAGACCTCTTCAACACGCTGCCCTTGGAGGTCAAGGAGAGGCTGTGGAGGGCCGACAAGGAGCAGGCTTGAACCCCCGGCCGGACAAAGCAGATTCCGCTCAGCCAGGGGACGGGGGGGGCTGCAGGCTTGTCCATTTCCTGCCTCTGGCCAAGGGGATTCCGGGGGACCCTCGGCTCACCCCACTTCCCCTGGGCCCCTGCTCTGGAGACCCTCCTCCCCCCCCGAGGGGCATGGCTCCCCTCCCTGACCGACAGCCCCGGAGGATCGGGAGCGGCTGGGGAAACGAGAGGAGGAGGAACGCAACAGACCTTGGAAGAGAGATATCGGCCCACCGCGCTCTTCCTTCCGCCAGGGCTGGCGTGCTCAGCTGCGTGTTTGGGGCAGAGGGCCTGATCCTGCTGCATTTCCATGGGTCGGGACCTCTCCTGGAGGGCCGCACCCCATCCGAAGGGGAGGAAGGCGTCCAGCTGTCCAGCCACCAATACAATATGTCCTAAACTCCCGGCAATGAGGGATCGGAAAAGATTCACCCTTCATGTCTGTTTTCTTCTTTTTTTGTTGTTTTCGTTGTTCGCAGTGGCATATTTTTTTTTAAAAAAGTACTTTAGAACCCTCAATTTACAAAAGTCTGACTTTCAAACCCCTTTTTTCAGTTTTTCCCTCCCCTCCAAAACGCCAGACTTCCCCCCAAATCTCGACGGCTTTGTGGTTCCCACAGAAATCTCTCTCTCGAGTGTGAGATCAAATGGATTTCCACGTTGGACGATGGCAGCCCGGATTTATTTCTCCGTTTAAAAAAAAAAGTCTTTGGCCATTGCAAAAAACCCCAAAGACCATTCAACGCTGAGTGGGCAGGGAGGGGGAAGTTGTTAATTTTTAAGCCGACATTTGACATTCCTTATAAAGACTTAAAACACAGTTGAGAAGAAACAGGGGCATCGACGGTCAAAAACACTAAACCGGAACCCTTAACGTAGCCTTTCTTTTCTTCTTTTTAACCTGCTACCAGCATCTTTCTCCAGGAGATTTAAGACTTCCCTGCTCCCTTTATGTTTTTTTTAAAATAACAGCTGGTCTGTTTTCCCCTTGTTTTCGTTTTTGAAGCCTCTGTTGTCCAAAGAGACCGGACTTTTGCCTCCGTGATCCGGCTCAACGTCGCACCAGGTCTTAAAACGGCGTGATTGAAAATACGAGTGTTAGAGAGGGAAGCGTTTCTTGGGCAAGGAAGCGAGGAAGGAGTCGAATTTGCACTATTCTCCAGCGAAAAATTGATTTATTTTTTTTAACAAACCCCCTAATAGCCCTCCCTGCCCCCCACCCCCGTGGCCTAAACTTTCCATCTCTGTTTTGCAACTGGAAAATTCCACCTGCCAAGCGAGCGAGGAATTATATCCCCAAAGTTCTCGGCCAGGATGGAGTCAGAGTCTGGCCCTACCCAGAAGGACTTGGACTCACTGAACGTGCAATTCCTATATATATATATATATACACACACCAATATATACACTAACATATCTTAAAACTTAACCTATTTGCATCTGGAAGAGAATTGCTCCGTCCTGTTGGAAATGAATTGCGTAGGCTCAGGTGTCTGAAGAAGGTCAGCTAAGGTTGGTTGTCATCTCTTGGGGTGGGGGGCTCTGCTGCTGGCAGGTCGGGCTTGGCCAACCCCTGGAAAGTGGGGGACACACACACGCGCACCCCTCTTCTTCTCCCTTCGCCCCCCTTTTTCAACAGCCAATGGGACAGAGCCAATGGCAAGCTTCCTCCGCCGTACTAGGAAGGGTTTCTGCAATGCTACCAACGCCCGAAGAAGCGATGTTATCCAGGCATTGTTTGCGTTTAAAATAAAGCTACTCTTGGATATCCTCACCCAAGGAGGGGTCTTCGTGGTCTGCTTTAAATCACCAGCCATGGGGAGGGGAAATGGGGTGGGGGGCCATAGAGATTCCCCCAACGTTCTTCACTTTTGTAGTACGTCTCCCCTTGGGGTTATTTAGAGTTGACAACAGCACTGAGAAACCATGATGTATCAGGGTTAACTTTGGCTGAGACTAGGGGTCCCCAAACCTGGCCACTTTAACCCTATGGATACTTCATGATTCTTGATGAATATATTTTATTTTATTTTTTTCTTTATGTTGCCAAAGAAGTTGGAGAGCCTCTGTACCAAAGACAAATTCCTTGTGTGTCCAATCACACTTGGCCAATAAAGAATTCTATTCCATTCTATTCTGTTCTTCTATTTTATTCTAGTCTATTATTCTATTCTACTATACTATTCTACTATTCTATTCTTTTCTACTCTATTCTACTATACTATTACAGTATTCTATTCTTTTCTATATTCTATTTTTTTATTCTATTCTTCTATTCTCATCTTTTCTACTCTATTCTATTTTTATCTTTTGTTTTCAATTCTATTATTTAATTCTATTCTATGCTATTCTATTTTTCTCCTCTTTTCTATTCTATTTTATTCTATTCTACTATTCTATTTTTTTCTTTTCTACTCTATTTCATTCTACTATTCTATTCTACTATTCTATTCTATTTTTCTACTCTATACCATTTCAGACATTTACTTCTTTCTCTTTGTTGTCAACCTACCACCTCCACCCCCTCTCATCTATGTATCATCTACCAATCTGTTATCTGTCATCGGGCTGTCCATATGTCTGTCCTGGTCAGAAGGAATAGTTTTTGAAGAATGGGAGGAATAGCCACAACCTGGGTGCCTGTCGGAGGAAAGAAACCTTGAAACTTGAGCCAAAACTGTAACCCAAGGAATCATCTCAGGCGAGACCCTCCCTCGTCTCTGAAAGGCAGGCAGGGGGGGGGAGACTATTTAGACTTAGTATTTACCTGCACGGCTCTGGTTTGGAAGAGTGACCAGGAGCGCGTTGAATAAAATATAATATAATAAAATATAATGGAACCTCTACCTAAAAACGCCTCTACTTACGGACTTTTCTAGATAAGGAACCATTTTCCACTTACAAACCCGAGCCTCCAAAACTGTAACCGGAAAAAGCAGGGAGAAGCCTCCGTGGGGCCTCTAGGAATCTCCTGGGAGAAAACGGCCGGAAAAGGCTGGGAGAATCCTCTGTGGGGCCTCTCTATGAATCTCCTGGGAGGAAACAGGGCCGGGAAAGGTGGGGAGAATCCTCCATGGGGCCTCTCTAGGAATCTCCTGGGAGAAAACGGCCGGAAAAGGCGGAGAGAAGCCTCCATGGGGCCTTTCTAGGAATCGGAGGAAACGGGGCTGGAAAAGGCAGGGAGAAGCCTCTGTGGGGCCTCTCTAGGAATCTCCTGGGAGGAAACAGGGCCTTCCCCTTCCCGGTGGTTTCCCCAATCGCACGCATTATTTGCTTTTACAGTACATTGATTCCTATGGGAAAAAATTGCTGCTGCTTACAAACTTTTCTACTTAAGAGCCTGGTCACAGAACGAATGAAGTTCGTAAGTAGAGGGACCACTTTATTTACCTGCATGGCTCTGGTTTCCTAGCTTGGGAGAGTGACTAGGAGCGCGGTGGAATAAAATAACAGGAAAGTTGTTAACGAGGGAGAAAAACTGGCCCGGCCACTTTCCCAGGCTTGGTCTGTTCTCCATCTCTGGAATGTGGGGGAACAAGTCCCGGCGTCTCCCATCTCGACTGCTGGTCCTGCCCTCTTTCCCCCCCCCCTGCCTTCTCATTCCCATTTCCAGCTGCCTGGAAGGTTTTCAGCCAGGTGACCGGCTGACCGGTACCGTCTTCCTCCAGAGATGCTCTTAAGGTAACTGCGCCGCTTCGGAGAAAACTGATGAGGTCAAAGTTGATCGGGTTTTTTGTCTTCTTTCGATATCTGTCCCGTCCAGGGGTCTTCGGGGGAATCCTGGCAGGAAAACCACTTTCTGGATAGCGCTCCATGCTGCACTCCCAACAATTCCCATCCTCCCCAGCCAAGTAGGGGTTACAAATGGCTTTGCAGGCTTCCTGGGAGGGTGGGGGGAGGTTTTCCTAAATTTAGGAAGGGGGGGGGGGAGATCCAAGAAATTTAGAAAACGTGAACAATTTTGAAAAAGAAAAAAAGAAAAAATAAGAAAAAGAGAAAGAAAGGAAGGAAAGATAAAGAAAAAAAGGAAGAAAGAAAGAAAGAGAAAGAAAAAGAAAGAAAGATTGATTCTCCACAGCTATATAACTGCGTGACTCTAAACCCCTAGAGGAGGGGGAGTTTAAATTGGATTTTTTGGCAGTCCTAGGGAAATTCCAATGAGAACAATTTTAATTTAATTTATTACATACAACAAAAATGGAAACAAAAATAAGCTCTGCCCCCTCTTTTTCTTCTTTTTAAATCTTAGGGGGATCAGAGACAGTTTGGTCTAGTGGTTAAGGCACCAAGCCAGAAACTGGGTGATTCTGGTGAGTTCTGGTCCTGCTTTAAGGCATGAAAACAGGCTGGTTGGTTTTGAACCAGTCACCAGGATATGGTGAGTTCTAGTACCACCTTAGGCATGGGAGGCAACTTTGGGCCAATTACCAGGAGACGCAGTTTTGGTTCTGCCTTAGACTTGAAAGCCAATCAGGCAACTGGACCAGTCCCTCTCAGCCCTGCCCACTTCGCAGGATTGTTGTTGGGGAAAACAGGAGTATTAGGTAGAGCTCAACCATTTCCTGGTGATTGGCTCAAAGTCACCCAGCCGACTCCATGCCAAAGTCAGGACTAGAACTTACTCTCTCTCTCTCTCTCTCTTTCCTTTCTTTCTCCCTCCCTCATTCCCTCCCTTCTATTTTTCTTTCTTTTTCTTTCTTTTTTGTCTCTCCCCTCCTTCCTTCCTTTCTTTTTCTTTCTTTCTCCCTCCCTTTTTTCTTTCCGTTTCTTATTCTTTCTCTCTCTTTCTCTCTCCCTCCCTCAGTCCCTTCCTTCCTTCCTTCCTTCCTTTTATTTATATTTATAGGCCGCCCTTCTCATGGACTAAGGGCGGCTTACAAGAATCAAATAGAGACAATAGGAATAAATAAAAATTTAAACATCACAATTAGATTAAAAATCCACAGTAAAAAAAGTCCTCCTCCTTTCATCCAAAGACTGGAGCGAACTCTCACTCACGGTTCCCAGGCCTGCTGGCACAGATGTGTCTTTAACACTTCAGAAAGGTGAGGGTGGGAGCAGTGCTGATCTCCCGGGTGAATTGGTTCCAGAGGACCGGGGCCAAAACAGAGAAGGCCCTGCCCCATGGACCTGGCAGCCGACACTGTTTGGTTGATGGGACCAGGAGGAAGCTGACTGGGGAAGTTGAAGTCCACACATTTTAAAGCATCCAGGATTGAGAAATGTACCTTACCCTTGGGCTAAACAGCAGCAAACTCATTGTGTCTTGGTGGGATGAGAAATTCCTGCTTTGGTTTCTGGGTGGGCACATTGCGGTAGACCCACGAGTGGAATTGATTAGGCTAATCCAGACACCCGAGTAGGTTTCAATGCCACAAATTGCTCTGTGGAATTTTGCAACCTTCAAATTGTGTTTTGCAACCCACGAACGAGGAAATGAACACCGTTAAATAGCAATAACATTTAGACTTATATGCCGCTTCCTGGTGCTTTCTAGCCCTAAGTTGTTTACAGAGAGTCAGCCTCTTGCCCCCAACAATCTGGGTCCTCATTTGACCCACTTCGGATGATGGAAGGCTGAGGAGGGAGGGAGGGAGGGAACGGAGGAAGGAAGGAAGGAAAAGTAATAACATTTAGACTTACCGCTTCATAATGCTTTTTTTCCTTCCTTCCTTCCTTCTTTCTTTCCCTCCCTATATTTTCCTTCCTTCCCTCCTTCCTTCCTTCCTCCCCCAAATTTTTTCATCTTTGTGCCAAAGTTTCCACCTCTTCCTCCTTTAGGTATCCAAGAAAAAACTCCGATCTGCGAGGCTTCTGGGCTAATGGTTTGAGTGTCCAGTGCCAAAGTCCACGGCAGAGGCCTCCAGAATCCTCTGGGTCATGCCCCTGTCTTTAATCCTTCACAGCTTATCACATGACGATGTAGTGACCGCCCAGCTTAGCAGGGGGAGGTTCATCCCTGGAGACATGGAGCGAACTGGACACGGGCAGCGTTTGCTTTGACCAGGGATGCCTTTAGGATCCATGGCTCCCGTCAACCCAGAGCAAATGACTAAGGTAAGGAGCAAAAGGAGCAGAAACGCACCGCGAATTTTATTTTCTGTATTCACAAAATAGATTTTTTATGGCTGGCTGCCCAGTTCTGACACACAGGGCCCCTTGAGTCGTTTCCGGTTCTGTGGGGAAAAAAATAATTGTAAAAGTTTTGATTCACCACTCAGCAACATTTCGTTGGAAACGGTTTTACACTTCTCGTGAAATATCTCTGGACATTCTCAATTGTATGAATGTCCGATATGCAGTGCAGATTCCAGGCAGACGAGCTGTATTCAAGAATTGGTCTAGCAAAATAGAATTGTATGTTCCCTACTTTGCAGATCAATATTACACGAAAAGAAGCTACATAGAAACATAGAAGATTGACGGCAGAAAAAGACCTCATGATCCATCTAGTCTGCCCTTATACTATTTCCTGTATTTTATCTTAGGATGGATCTGTTTATCCCAGGCATGCTTACATTCAGTTTCTGTGGATTGACCAACCACGTCCGCTGGAAGTTTATTCCAAGCATCTGTTTCTCTTTCAGTAAAATAATATTTTTTCACATTGCTTCTGATCTTTCCCCCAACTAATCTCAGATTGTGCCCCCTGGTTCTTGTGTTCACTTTCCTATTGAAAACACTTCCCTCCTGAACCTTATTGAACCCTTTCACATATTTAAATGTTTACATCATGCCCCCCCTTTCTCTTCTGTCCTCCAGACTATACAGATGGAGTTCATGAAGTCTTTCCTGATACGTTTTATGCTTAAGACCTTCCACCATTTTTGTAGCCCGTCTTTGGACCCATTCAGTTTGATCCATATCTTTTTGTAGGTGAGGTCTCCAGAACTGAACACAGTATTATTCCAAATGGGGTCTCACCAACGCTCTATACAGTGGGATCACAATCTCCCTCTTCCTGCTTGTTATACCTCTAGCTATGGAGCCACGCATTCTACTTGCTTTCCCGACTGCCTGACCGCACTGTTCACCCATTTTGAGACTGTCAGAAATCACTACCCTTAAATCCTTCTCTTCTGAAGTTTTTGCTAGCACAGAACTGCCAATACAAGACTCACATTGAGGATTTATTTTCCCCAAGTGCATTCTTTTACATTTGGAGACATTCAACTGCAGTTTCCGTTGCTTTGACCATTTATCTAGTAAAGCTATAAATATGTCTGTATTCACCAACGGGTACTTGACAAAACAAACAAATAAAATAAATAATAGATTATGCTAGGAGGTTCTGCTATGGTGGTTGAGAGCTTTTCTAAGTAGGCACATACTCCATGAGGGCCAATAGGCAAAGATGGTTATAGGCTGGTTGGTGCTTTTTCAACGGGATCGTCTATAGTTTTCAACTTTCTCCGTAGTTCCAGCAGGAGGGCTTCTTGGTCCTCGAACGGTTCTTCAGCCTGGAAGAATGCGATGCCATGAGGGCCCAGATCCGAAAGATAGTGGCGTCTATGGACGTGCCGGCTCACTGCCGCACGGAGTTTACAACCCAGCATTCGGAGCAACTCCAGGCTCAGGTGGGCAGCTTCGGTGTGTGTGCGTGTGACTTTCAATTTGGTTCACAACTCGCTCCAAGGCTTTCGTAGCTGAACGTAGTAGAGATTTTATTTTGGAAGCAGAAAAGTTGTCACCCCCTTCCCAGCTCCCCATTTCAGAGATATTTCCATGCCAAAGATTCTTCAATGGCTCCATGAAAATTGAGGACAATCTGTGTAGTATATAGAAGAAGTAATACTGTAGTAGTAATGCTTATAATAGCATTGTATAATAGATGATTTTAATATGGATGCAAAACAGCTACAAATCCAAAGTTCTGGAAACAACCAGCGGCCAGAAGTCAGCAACCCCAGAATTGGAACTGGGGGGTGGATCCGGTTAGGACCGTCGTGGCTCTTTTGAGTGTCTAAGGTTGCCGACCCCTGTGTTAGGCTAATATTGACGGTTTTAACCTGGTTTCTGACAGGGCTCTGCAGAGTATTTCCTCAACAGCGGAGACAAGATCAGATTCTTCTTCGAAAAAGGTGTTTTCGATAAGCAAGGTACTGTTTCTGCAAGGCATCTTGGCGCCCTTGTTGAGGGCAATCTGGGTGTTGTGTTGCTCTTTTACACGTAGACTTTTTATTTTTAAATTTGCAGGGGATTTTCTGGTTCCAAAGGAGAAATCGATCAATAAAATTGGTCATGGTAAGTAAAGGACGTTTATCATGGTTAATTAATTTTATTTGTTCAATTTATATGATGCACGTGATTTATTATTGATAAGGCAATTTATTACACCTATGCCATTATAATCAAAATGATTCTATCAGTACAATGATTTTTTTTTTTAGCGCTACATGCCTATGATCCCATCTTCAAGCAAATGACCCACGCAGCCAAAGTGCAGGTGAGTTGAGTGCTGGCCAACCCTAAAGGGTTTGTCGTAGGAAGGGCAAACTCGGGCCAAACTCACAAGTCTCTCCTGCCTTTGGTTATAAGACAGGAAATTGACTGGCATAGTCTCTGCCTCCTGTTCATTCAATACTTCACAACAGCCCTGCAAAGGAGGGCTGTTATGAAGGGTTAAATAAGGTTCCTATGGTTAAATAAAGGTCCAGGAGGGAAGTGTTTTCAATAGGAAAGTGAACCCAAGAACAAGGGGACACAATCTGAAGTTAGTTGGGGGAAAGATCAAAAGCAACGTGAGAAAATATTATTTCACGGAAAGAGTAGTAGATGCTTGAAACAAACTCCCAGCAGATGTGGTTGGTCAATCCACAGTAACTGAATTTAAACATGCCTGGGATAAACATAGATCCATCCTAAGATAAAATACAGAAAATAGTATAAGGGCAGACTAGATGGATCATGAGGTCTTTTTCTGCCGTCAATCTTCTAGGTTTCTAAGAGACCTGCATAGGTTTCCACAGGGAGTTGCGTGCTGGGGTTGGTTTTAAATCCAGCTATAGGGGCTTTTACAAGGCGGCGTAAGGTTTTTACTGCCACGATAATTTAATTAGCAAACCCCAGTTCTAAGAACTGATCCCTTAACCAATGTTGGCAACCCAGAGGGGGAAAGTGCTTTTAACTCTTCTTTAATTGGCAAAATGTTGGGAGAAAGTGTTTCTTTCAGGCTGCAAGGGGAAAAAACGTGGAAAATGAACATTTTCTTGCATTTTGGGACATTCCACAGGCATTAGCAAGAAATCTGGGTCTGGAGAATCCTGTGGTGGTTCAAAGCATGTACATCTTTAAGGTACGTGAACCCAGCCTTTTCCAAAAATACAGGGGGTGTGTGGATTCATGAAAATTAGAGGGCTCTCACATTGTTAGAATAGTAGTTTTGGTTTTTTCTTTTTTTCCCTTTCTCTTTTTCTTTCCCTCCTTTTGGTTGAATTATAATCATTTTATATTCTTAGTTCATAAAGTCTTCTTTTTCTTGCAAGGGTTTTGGAGAATACATAAGGAGGAGGTACTAGGGTATACATGAATTACTAAAAGATAAATATATTAATCTAATAAAGTTTAAAGAAAATCAAGGTTGAATTCAGAAGAAAATCAGATATCTAGATCAGTGTTTCCCAACCTTGGCAACTTGAAGATATAAGTCCAGATATCTTCAAGTTGCCAAGGCTGGGAAACACAAATCTAGATGACAAAATTAGAGGTCATTAATTGGGAACTAATAAATCTTTTGGGGGGTGATTAATTATAATTTGCCTTACAAACGCAATACTGTTTTTATTGTATTATGAAACTATTTTAAATTGTATTGAAAATGTTTGTATGGAGAAAAAATAAAAATAAATTATTTGGGGAAAAAAAGTAAGTCGGAGGGCTCCCTGGAGACCATCTAGTCTTCTCCAATTCTTTCCCCAAACCAGAAACTCATTATTACTGCAATGGATAATTATTATTTTTAAAATCAGTTTTTAATAGTCTTTTTTTTTAAACTCATAGCAACCGGGCATTGGTGGAGAAGGTGAGTTTCTTACTGTATGACCTTTCTTCTTTTACCCATGGGGGGGGGGTGCCCTGGAGATATTGTACTACAACTCCCATTGTCTCCAGCAGGAAAGGGCATGAAAGCCCCCATGCTGCTCAGTCTATTCCTCTTAATCCGGGGACCCTCCCCAACCCTTGGCAGAGTCCCACAGATCCTGGGGGATTAGGAAATAGAAATTTTTTTTGGGGGGGGTGTTAATAAACTTAAGGACCCTGATCACAAATTGGGTCAAACTTGCTGTTAAAATCATCTTAATCATTACTGCCTCTGAATTGGTAAATTGTTAAGGGTTCACACTGTGCTCAACGTGGTTCGGTTGTGAATTTGCTAATCGGTGGGGTTTTTTTTACCAATTGCAACCCAAAGGGATTCTGGCTGGATTGCGTAGAATAAAATAGAAACGTTTTGTGATTTAGGATTGTTTGCTGGAGTTTGCAAACAAATCACTTAGGGTTGAACGAAGGATAATAATAACAACAGAGTTGGAAGGGACCTCGGAGGTCTTCTAGTCCAACCCCCTGCTTAGGCAGGAAACCCTCCACTACTTCAGACAAATGGTTATCCAACATCTGCTTAAAAACTTCCAGTGTTGGAGCATTCACAACCTCTGGAGGCGAGGTGTTCTACAGATTAATTGTTCTGACTGTCAGGAAATTTCTCCTTAGTTCTACGTTGCTTCTCTCCTTGTTTATGCGTCACGTGTCTTCTCTGCTCCTTTCAGTGACGCCACACCAGGATGCAACGTTTCTGCACACAACCCCTTTGGGCAAAATAACAGGGTTCTGGATCGCTCTGGAAAACGCCACCCAAGAAAACGGCTGTTTGTGGTTCATTCCCACCTCGCATACAAGTAAGCCGCGAAGATGCTAAAACTGCTGAGCGAGTCGGGTATCAATTTAAGAAACGAAATGAATTCTTCCCATCAGAGGGAGCCCCTACAGCTCACCCTCCTGATATGCTTTCCAGCTGGTATCACAAGGCGAATGGTCCGGACCCCCCCTGGGACAATTCCTTGCACTGATTTCATGGGCGCCGAACGGATGTATGAAGACCGCCAGTTTGTCCCCGTTCCAGTGGGCAAAGGTACCGCTGAAAAAAACCCAAGTAGGCCGAGCCACATCCGAAAATAAGCTCCGAGGGGAGGAAAGTTCCTTCTCTCCTCCTCAAAGGGGAAACATAATTTGGGGGCCAGGACTGGGGCACGTGGATAGGAGAGGTGCCTAAAATTCCATCATTTAGATCTGGGGTCTCTAAGCTTGGCGACTTTAAGCTGTTCTGTTCAAATACACTGTACACTGATTCTGTTCCCGGGTCTATTTGACCCGGACCGAAAATTGTTCATTTTTAGTACTTATATTTGGTCTTTTTGAAAACTTTTTTCACTTGGAAACTAGTTTGAACACTTCTGCACACAATGAAATAAACATTGAAATGAAAAAAATTAATGCTTATATTTTTATTTTGCTCATAAAAGCCCCCCCCCCCGCTGTGTTCAATTATTTCAATTTACAGTATATACAAATTATGCTGTTAATTTCAAAATTTCACAAAAACGGGGGCGGGGGGGGGGCTTTTATGTGCAGAAATGTTCAAACTAGTTTCCAAGTAAAAAAAGTTTTCAAATTGTCCAAATATTATAAGCACCTAAAATAAAGAATTTGTGGTCTGGGTCAGGGAGACATGATGGAAAGCGATGAAATTTCAAGTTTCAGATATGCAGGGAAAATTTTTTGCAGGGTCTCAAAGTTCGAAAACAGGCTTTGCAGACCCGAACAGAACAGCAGGGTTAAGACTTTTGGGCTTCGACTGCCGGAATTCCAAAGCCAGCCACTGACAATTGAAGTCCACAAGTCTTAAAAGTTGCCAAATTTGGAGAGCTTTTGAGTTAGAGCCATTTTTAAAATTATTTTTTCAAAGTTTGTTACAAACAACAATAAAACATGACAAAGTGTCAAAAAAATAATTACACAATTATATAATAAATCATTTTTGATTCACAGGTCATTGGATTCATAAGAAATTATACAGTTCAATAGGTCCTTATGAAGTATTCCCCTCCTTGGAGTTAGACCCATTTTAAATTTAGGCCTTCCTCTCCATTGAATGGAAGGAACAAAACCATTACAAGTAGTCTTCCAAGTTTTTTAAAAAAAATTGTTTTGTGACCATTCAAAGTTACAACGGCATTGCAAAAAAGCGACTTTATGACCGTTTTCCAAACTTAGCAACTGTTGCAGCATTCCTGAGGTCACGAGATCGAAATTCGGACGCTTGGCTCATGACTGTCCTCAGGGTCAACTGTAGCAAGGAAGGTCATAAAATGTGATAGAGTTCCCTTAGCAACAGCCTCGCTTAGCAACAGAAGTTTTGGGTTCAATTGTTGAGGACCATCTGTTTTAGAGATCGGTTGGTATGACGCACAAACATTTATTTTTGTTTTCAAAGTCCTTTGCAGATGTCTTGGAAATATTCTACCATCTACCAATGATGGAATTGAGTTTGATGAGTGACAATAATCACACAGCTTGGCTTTTCCCCGAAAAAGTGTTGTGATTTCCCAGTGACATAATTGTTGGCTAATCTCCAACGCAACTCAGCTCCGATCCCTGCTTTTATTTAACTAAACCAGTGTTTTTCAACCAGTGTGCCCTGGCACACTAGTGTGCCGTAAGACATGGTCAGGTGTGCCGCGAAGAAGGAAGCTCAGGTTTCGGTCTCGCAACTTTTTGCTGAGAGAGAGAGAAAGAAAGCAAGAGAGAGAGAGAGAAAGAGAGAGAAAGAAAGAAAGAGAGAGAGAAAGAGAGAAAAGGAGAGGAAGGGAGAGAGAGAGAGAAATGAGCAAAAAGGGGAGGAAAAAAAGAGAAATTAGAAAATGGTTGAGACAGAGAATGAGAGGAAAGAGAGAGAAACAAAAGAGAGAGAGAAGTGACTCTTGATTTAAAGCATATGATAAAAAGCACCCAAAGAATAAGAGAGAAAAACTCCCCAGCCCTCACCTGTTTTTGGAAATGGTTCAAGAATGTGCACACACAAGGGGGGGGGGAGGAGACAGGGATGGAAAAAGAGAGGAGAGTGTCTTAGGGTGTCATTTTGGTTTCTGGTGTGCCCCAGGATTTTGTAAATGTAAAAAATGTGCCACGGCTCAAAAAAGGTTGAAAATCACTGAACTAAACCACCCAAGTTTGGCCATTTGCTGCCCCCTTCTGGGAAAGGCAATTCTAATAAATAAACTGCTAATGTTTGCTTAAGAACTGTTCCGAGGTACAATAATGCTGGATAAAGTGGCTTCGAAATTGGTCTTCGCATTTATGACCGCTGCAGGATTCCCCATGGTCATGTGATCCCACTCCTGGTGCTTGAAAACCTCTTGCAGAGAGTCCTCAACTTACGACTGTAGCTGAATTTGGAATTTAGAAGTCATAAGTCCACGGCCATAATACACTGGTTAAAAAAAATAAAGGGAACACTTACACAACACAATATAACTCCAAGTCAATCAAACTCCTGTGAAATCAAATTGCCCACTTAGGAAGCAACACTGATGGACAATCAATTTCACCTGCTGTTGTGCAAATGGAATAGTTGTGCAAATGAAATATTCAATGAGAATATTTCATTCATTCAGATCTAGGATGGGTTATAAGTGTTCCCTTTATTTTTTTGAGCAGTGTATTTTACCTTCTGTCGTTTCAATCTTTTAACTATTTTTTTTAAACTTGTTTTATAACTTGCAAGTAGCCCAGAGTCAACTTGTAGGTGAGGTGGGTGGCGTGAAATTTGAATCCAGAAATATTTTTTAAATGTTGAAGTGTCACGTGACCTACCCAATGGTTTTGACATTTTTTGCGGCAGTTGTTAAACAAACACAAGGGTTCATAAGTCAACATCACAGTTGTTAAATGAATCCATTGTCCCTGATGGACATTTTATTTTGCTGGAATCTTGAAAGTCAAGGCCAGAAACCAGAAAAAAAAAAGAGTCCCAACCAAGTTGTGGTCACGTGTTGTAACAGTCATAAAGACAAGCCGGTTTTCGCACAACCAAAACTCATCATCATCCCCTTGCAGGGGCTGAGTGTGGCTGTCGAAACTTTCAAAACGGGGGTGTTAGTAACTCTGGGGGAAGTGGGTTGCAACTTTGAATGGTCGCCTAGGCGAGTGGGTTGTAAATCAAGCTGTCAAACGCTGCTTCCAGCTGGATGGTACATTTCACTTTTTTTCACGGTGAACCAGGGGACTTGGTCCTTATCCACGGCGAGGTGGTGCACAAAAGCGACGCCAACTATTCGGAGGAGTCCCGCGAGGTTTACACCTTCCACCTGATGGAGGCCAAGGACGCGGTTTGGAGCACTGAGAACTGGTAAGCAGAAGGAGAGGGATGGGAGGGCTTTGTCCTGGGGGGGGGAGTGCCCACTCTCGGCAAGGTTTTCCTACTCGAGTTCACTAGCATGGGAACTTAATAACAATAACAACAACAACAACAACAATAATTTTATATGTTGTGAGCCACCCCAAGTCCTTGGAGAGGGGCGGCATAGAAATCCAATAAATAAATAATAAATAAATAATAATAATAACAACAACAGAGTTGGAAGGGACCTTGGAGGTCTTCTAGTCCAACCCCCTGCTTAGGCAGGAAACCCTACACTACTTCAGACCGATGGTTATCCAACATCTTCTTAAAAACTTCCAGTGTTGGAGCATTCACAACTTCTGGAGGCAACTTCTGTTCCACGGATTAATTGTTCTGACTGTCAGGAAATTTCTCCTTAGTTCCTAGTTGCTTCTCTCCTTGTTTAGTTTCCACCCATTGCTTCTTGTTCTACCTTCAGGCGCTTTGGAGAATAGCTTGACTCCTCCTTCTTTGTGGCAGCCCCTGAGATACTGGAAGACTGGTATCATGTCTCCCCTGGTTCTTCTTTTCAAAACACTTAATGGGTGTTTTGTTTTCTTTTCAGGCTTCAACCAACTCCGGAACTGCCTTTCCCATCGCTGTATACGAGCAACTAAACCCACGGCATCTCTGCTTTGGGAGCCCCCTATTTTGGGGGGGGAACTGGCAGTGGGGTTTAGCTCTGCATCTGTAGAATTTCTGGCATCTCCGAATCTGCCGAGTCTCTTCAGGGGAGCATGAGCTCAATAAAAAGTCAGTTTGGCATGGAATTAAGAGCATCGGCTCCTGGCCAAGGAAACTGAAGCCGTAGTTTTTGCTCAACAAGCAACATTGTGGGGAGACCTTGTGAGGAAAAAGGAGGCGTGAAGGGAGCGAGCGCTATTCCTGGCTTCTGAAAGGAAAGGCAAGTTAAAAATGAAATAAAACGTGGACTGGAATTCTGATCTTGTGTACTGCGGTGGACGATACCTTTCTTAAGAATTCAGCAGCGTGGAATAATTTTTTATCTCACCCTTTAGGAAATTTTCCTGTAATGTCCAGTTTGCAGTTTGAGGTAGCTGGAGGAAAGCTTGCCTCTTTGTGGTGCTCAGGATCTGCCATCGTCTACTAGATCCTTGGGGCTGTGTTTGGTTTGGACAGAAATAATAATAATAATAATAATAATAATAATAATAATAATAATACAATAACAAAAATAATGACAACACAACAAGTTGGAAGGGACCTTGGAGGTCTTCTAGTCCAACCCCTGCTTAGGCAGGAAACCCTACACTACGTCAGAGAGATGGTTATCCAACATCTGCTCAAAAACCTCCAGTGTTGGAGCCTTCACATCTTCTGGAGGCAACTTCTGTTCCACTGATCAGCCCTTCTGTCAGGAAATTTCTCCTTAGCTCTAAGCTGAAATTGGGGTAGGGTGTTGATGGGCAAAACAGATGACTCAAACCTCCAATGGCTTCCGTTTTGCTTCGAATAGGCTCCCAATAATTTTTAAAAGGTCCTGCTTTTTCGTAATTCTGATCTCCATCCTGAAGAGATCAGAAAGAAATAAAATTTATCCAATAATCTCACAGGGCTCCACTTCCAGCTTCGTCAGCATCAGCCTAACCAGCCTTGTTAAAATTGTAACTCCCTTTTCTTTCTTCGGTTTGTTTTGCCTCCTTCTTCTAAGAGGTGGACCTAAGTCACCCAACAGGCTTTTGTGCCTAAGGTAGGGCTAGAACTCTCTGTCTCCTAGCGATTGGCCCTAAGGCACTCAGCCGACTTCAAGCCTAAAGCAGGGCTTAAAGTCCAGCCCTCTGATTGCTTGAACAAACCGTTCCCCTTAAAAAAGAACAACCCCTTGGAGGATTGCCACTCACAGTTTGAAAACCTTTGCTCCGTTATTATACTGCAGAAGCCGTGAGAGAAACAAAACAGACCACAAAGAACAGCCTCGATATATCTCAGCTTTAAATAATGAACGTGCAATCACTTACAGAGACGGGCCGCGGTGTTCGCTTTTTGCCACCCTGGGCAAAGACACCGAAAGCAACAGAGTAGGGGGCGTATCTGATTACTCTCTGGGGGAGACACATGATTCCCTTTCAAGGGTAGCTAAAGCATTAGCAGGATGTGGAGGTAGAGAGGCAAGAGTAAATTGTCCACCTGCGTGGTGTAGGCTTCTAAGAGCGACACCAGGGTAATGGAGACCAGGATCCAGGAGTAGCTGGTGTTCAGGTCCACAGAACTGTCAAAAATCACAATCAGCGCGACAGCAATGATTTGGGCAAATATGGCCGACATGGTCCCTTCAAAGGTTTTCTTGGTTCCGGGCCATTTAACTTCCCCCATTGTGCTGCCAAAGATGGAGGCTACCGAGTCTCCCACGCCTACCGCCAGGACCCCGGAATAGGGAGCCAGGGCTCCCGCCCCCGTCAAGGCACCTTTGGGGGCGCACGGCCTCGGCACCAGCCACACTGGGAAGGACATGCCAAGCAGAAGGTAGATGTGGGTCAAGATCAAAGGCCCGCTGTCCCGCTCGTCTAAGAACAGCGATAGCAACTGCCGCAGTGTCTGTCCGAAGGGCTTGATGGTGAAGTACCGGACGTACTCGAGCAGAACGAAGACGGCCAAGCAGATGACCGCTGCCACGTACAGCAGTTGGCGGTCGTAGATCAGCCCCGGGACGTAAGTGGCCACCACGATGAAATGGAAGTACTTCCGGGTGACGGTGGAGGCCTGGTGTTTTTTAGAACCGGAGGACCGCTTGACGTTTTGGTAGAAGACGATCGCGCAGGCCAGAGCAGCCAGAAGGGTCCAGTAGCACAGCAGGTGGATCCTGACCCGGGTTTGGGAGAGCAGCTGGAAGAGCCAGGTCAAGGGGTTCCTGCGGATCAGGCGGTAGAGCCAAGGCATGACCACACCGAGGCTCAGGACGGCGGTCATGACGTGGAAAAACACGGAGGAGGTCCAGGTGCTGGAGTCCATGAAGAAAAACAGCACCGCAAAGGAGAGGCCCAGCAAGGCCACTCCCACCACCGCGACCAGGAGGAAGAAGTCGACAGGGCTCCCCCGGTTCTCGCTGGCGTTCAGGGAGCGCTTGATGAGCTGGTTGAGGACAAAGCTCAGGCCGGTGAGGAGGAGCAGGGCCTCCCCGGGGGTGAAGCACCGAGGGAGCAGGTACAGCAGGATCATGCTGAGGTAGACGAAGATGAGCAACACCTCCAGTACTTCGATCACTTCGGAGACGGTTAAGGAATGCTTCATGGTGTAGATGATCAGCGTCCCGGCAATCCCCGACAGCACACAGGTGTTCGTTGGCACCGGTTTGGTAATGCCCAAGGCGATCACTGACAGGAAGAGGGCAATCATCATGCCAGTGGAGGCCACAATGATGCCCAGGCGCTCGAAGTACACGATGCCAGCCATCCGGCACCTCTCCTTCATCACGATGCCCAGCAGAGGGATAGCCATGCAGGAAGGGAGGAGGCCGCTGTTGGCCGTGGTCCGAAACTGGAACACGGCCCCGCCCAGACGCAGGAGGTGGTCCCACTTGAACTGGATGTAGAAGGCTTGGACGGCCAGGACGAGAGCGGACCACGAGAAGCGGTCCCAGACCACGCTATGCACACACAGCACGATGGCAAACACCACCAGTGATTCCACCAGAATCGGTTGGTTCCACATGGCGATGGTGGCAGGATCTCTGCAGCCGTCTGGAGCTTTTCAAATGCAGCGACTCTCAGGGCTGAAAGCGCCCTCCTCTCTTCGGATCATCCCTACAAAAGGGGAACAAAAATTGTAAACAAGCGTGCCGTGGCAATGGTGCATCCCGCATCACAAACCAGCTGTCCGGCTAAAGCCATCATTTGGAGTTGGAGACTTCGGCCTGCCACAGTAGAATAAGTATTAAGGGTACTGGGAGGGGTAGTTTCATGAGAGGGAAAGTTACTACCCACAACAAATTCCTTTCTTAGAGTCCAAGGTCATTTGTTCTGCACTAACGGATATATGAAGGTCAGTGGAATTCCAGAAACCGGACTGGTCCACGTGATGAACTTGTGGGTGTGGGGACTAGGGGCGAACCTTAACCTGGGTGGGGCACTGGAAAGGAAGTTAGTATTGGTATGGCAATCGAACCTTGGATGAGAGAAACGGATTTATTTCTCATATGCTAATTGGAGCGCTGACACCAGCAATCCTAACCGCATTCTTTTTAACAGAAGATAGAGCTGCAGCTCTAAACGGTCAGAGGCCTCCCTGGGCCCACCTCAGGGGGTAATTGAGTCCCTTCGACAAGGCCGGCATAGAAGTCGTAAATAAATAAACAGAAGTATACATGTATGTATGTATATGTACAGTATGTATGTAAGTACGCAAGTAAATAAACAAATAAATAAATAAATAGATTAGATATATGAGATATAGATAGGTAGGTAGGTAGATAGATAAACAGATACTGTAGATTAGATAGATAGATAAAGAGAGAGATGGAGATAGATTAGATAGATAGATATATTAAATGTTTGTTTTCATAGATATATTAAATGATAGATAGATAGATAGATAGATATAGATGATAGATAGATAATAGATAGAGAGATGATAGAGATAAATAGATAGATGATAGATAGATAGATAGATAGATAGATAGATAGATAGATAAAGTTGGACAGGACCTTGTGGGTGATCTAGTCCAACCCACCCGCTCAATTCTTTGGCACCCCCTTCTCAACTTGCGACCATCATCCCCAGCCACCCTCGAAAACCCAAGCCCAGCACTCCCAAGTTGAAAAGCGCCCTTTTAGCCCCGGCCTAAGCCTACCTTGCGGGGCTGTTGTGAAGCAGATCGTGGAAAGAGGGAGGAAGAGGAGGAGGCCAAGCGCCCCGCCCGCCATGCACACACACCTGCCCTTCCCCGGCGGGGGGGCTGAACTCTCAGGAGGAAAGCCGCCCTTATTTACGACTCCATCCCGCCCGCCGAGCCTTCCCCTCATCATCGCCCCGCCTCACCCGCCGCCTCCCTGCCTTACTTACTCACCCACCCGGGCGCCGCCATCTTGCGGTGACGACGGCGCGCGCCGATGACGTCAGTAGCACGGCGCGCGCCTGCTTCCCTTAACGGTCGAGCGGGTCGCTCCCAGTGCGCAGGCGCCGCCCTACCTCCTCTCCCCCTTCTTACTGGCGGCTCCGCCCCCCCTTTCCCCCTCCCTCCTGGCGGCTCGGCAGGCAAGCGAGGTAGACGGGAAGAAGGAGGGAAGAGAGGGTCACGTGGGAAGGGGAGGCAAGATGGCGGCCGGCGGGCTGTCTGTGAGGTAGGGACCGGTGTGGCGTGCGCGGTCGTCTGAGCTCCGAAGTGGTTCAGGGGGAGGCCGAGCCGGACCGAAACCCAGAATCGAGCCCTCTCAGGCACCCCCACTCACGGATCTTGGGGGCTGGAGGGGAGGGGGCAAAGCCCCCTTCATCCCCCCTGCTTGTATTGCCACTGATTTGAATGGGGAAGCCCCCCTCCGGGTGCAGTCGGGCTCTTTAATGGCACATCCTCTCCTTCCCCTTCCAACAACAACCCTGTGAGGTGGGAAAAAGGGCAGGCGGGGTTTGGGGTGGCTCAAGGCAGGACTCGAACTCACATCCTTTGGGGGTGCCCCAAACTGGGGTAATGGAATCATACCTCCTCCCTCCACGGAAGGAAATGAAGAATAATTCTTGATTAAATATTTACGTTAAGAGTGAAACAGAGAGAAATATAAATATAATACATGACATGTCAATCGTATTATGACAGAAATAGAAGAAACGAGAAGGTAGAAAGTGATAAGATAGGAAAGATATAGTAGAAAGGGCCGACATACAAATCAAATAAATAAATAAGTTTGGGGAAAGAAAAAATAAAAGGGGGCACAATCTGAGGTTTCTTGGGGGAAAGATCAGAAGCAGCTTGAGAAAATATTAGACTGAAAGAGTAGTAGATGCTTGGAACAAACTCCCAGCAGATGTGGTTGGTAAATCCACAGTCACTGAATTGAAACACGCCTGGGATAAACATAGATCCATCCTAAGATAAAATACAGGAAATAGTATAAGGGCAGACTAGATGGACCGTGAGGTCTTTTTCTGTGGTCAGTCTTCTATGTTTCTATGAAAAGGGGGTTGAGAATGAAATGAGAAAAACTTGCATAATTTCGTAATATATGAAATTCTCCTTCCCTTCTGACAACAACCCTGTAAGGTGGGAAAGAGAAAGGGAGGCAGGGCTTGGAGTGGCCCAAAGGAGGACTCAAATTCAAATCCTTTGGGGAATCACTCCCCCCCCCCCCCAGAAGGAAATGAAGAATAATTCATTTAATTTAATAATATTTGTTGGGAGCTGCCCTGAGTCCTGCGGGATTGGGTGGCATATAAGCCAAATTAATAAATAGTATATAATTAATAAATAGATTAATAGTATATAATAGTATATAATTAATAGTATATAATAGTATATAATAAATGGATAATAAATAAATTTCCATTTGAGTAGGAAGAAGGCGGGAATATTTATTATACACTGGTCAAAAAAATAAAGGGAACACTCAAAGAACCCATCCTAGATCTGAATGAATGAAATATTCTCATTGAATATTTTGTTCTGTACAAAGTTGAATATGCACAACAGCATGTGAAATTGATTGTCAATCAGTGTTGCTTCCTAAGTGGACAGTTTGATTTCACAGAAGTTTGATTGACTTGGAGTTATATTGTGTTGTTTCAGTGTTCCCTTTATTTTTTTGAGCAGTATATATTTAACATCCCCAAATAGATTTCTTTTAGATAGCTAAAAAGATCCCCCAGGAAATGAGACCTCGGTTTGAATTTGAGCTCTTTGAATTGAATTGATGAATTGAGCTCTGGGTCCTATTGGGCTTGGGTGGCATAGAAGTCTAATTGGATTTGTAATGTATTGTGTTATTATTATGTTGTGAGCCGCCCCCAGTCTTCGGAGAGGGGTGGCATTCAAATCGAATGAATGAATGAATGAATAATAAGGTAAGTATGGTAAATAAATGTATGTTTCTTTGAAAGAAATAGGGTAATAGATTTCCGCTAGGCGGAAATATGCAAGGGAAAATATTCATCATGAACTTTTGCATGTATATTAGTGACATGTTACAGGAAAAGGTAAGAATATACATATACAGTATGTGTGTGTGTGTGTGTGTGTGTGTGTGTGTATGTATGTATGTATATATGTATATATATGTGTATATATACACATATATACATATATATTGGTAGATTTTCACGGGTACAGGTAGGAAGGTCTTGGCATATTCGGGTTTCTTCCTGTGTAGGATTTAGAGATTTCTGGTGACGTTTCGACGAGGTCCCACTCGTCATCTTCAGGCTGGTGCTTCTGTCCCTGCTCAGCACCAAGCTAACAACTTCAGCCTGATGATAGTGAATGTGATTTCACCAAAATGTCGCATAGACACTCAAAATATTACACGGGGTAAAACCCAAACTCAGAACAATCTACATACATATACCCGTGAAAATCTACAAAAACAAATATATATATATCAAATGTTTTTAGCTGGAATTTTAAAATTAAGGGAGACTAGGATGGTCCCATTTCGGCCTTGTTCTGGCCTCATCAGCTAGCCACACCCTTCCTTACTGGGATTCGATCTGGTAGCCTCTGCCTTGTAAATACACACACACACACACCCTTGAGAAGGGCGACATAGAAATCTAAATAAATAAATAAATATAATTTAAATATTGGGATCACAGAGTAAAGATAAAGCAAAATAGAACTCCAAAATCCTTTGTAAAAATAACAAAAAGGTCTGTTTGAAGAGTATTATTTTCACTGTTGTGCATCTGATGGAACCTCCCATTTTGCACCCAGGAGGTTTAAGTGTGTCCAAAACCACACTTGTGCGTTTGCTGTCCTCTTGCTCACCAAATTTTTGACTTGCATTAAAATGCAACCTGACATCAGTTTATAATTTGCCCTAAGCTGAGCACATTGCATGATTTGAACAAGCACTAATTATGACCTACCTCTATGTATAGGAAGGCAGGATGACATAATAATTGTTCCCGCTGTGCATTCTTTACACATTTGTGCTGGCTGACATTGTGACTGGCTGTAAACATCTGGCCGGTCCAGCATCTGCTCTGCTTCAATGGTTACACAGCCTAGACATTGGTATTTCAACAATAGATCTTTTAAACATTTATATTCCATTCTGATTTATTAATCTAGATCAAGAGTTCATATATATATAATGTTCTGTCTGGGAGTATGCCTCTTCCCCTTGATGCTTCTCAAAGTTGGCTATGTGAAGTGTCTCTGTACACTAGCTGTGTTGGATTGATCCTTTGGGGTGGGGGGAGCTGGGCTGAGAGAGAAAGAATGGCTCCTAGTCCCCCAATTGGCTTTCATGTCCAGAGAAACCTTTCTGTGAGATTTTAAAACACTAAGGAATAAGAACCTAAGAAGAGCCACCCTGAATCGGGCCAAAGCCCATCAAGTCCAGCATTCTGTGTCCCACAGTGGCCCACCAATTGTCCATGGGGATCTTGAGCAGAAAGAGGAGGCAAGACCCTCCCTTTCCCTTGACCCCCAACAAATGGGACCCAAGGGAACCCTGCCTGCCTCAACCAACATAGAGGTGGCACTTGGAGATCCGTTTCAATAACCACCCTACGATACACTTGGCACCCTACATGAATCTGTCTAATCCTACCTTGAAGCTATCCAGGCTGACAGCTGTCACAAACTCTTCTGGAAGGGAATCCCATCAACCAAGGACCCTCTGGGTGAAGAAATATTTCCCTTTATTTGTCCTCACTTTCTTACCCGTGAGCTTTAGGGAGGGCCCCCTTGTCCTAGTATTGTGTGATAGAGAAAAATATTTTTTCTCCATAAAATATTTTTCTCTATCCACCTTTTCTATCCCATGTATGATTTTGTACACTTCGATCAAGTCACCTCTTAATGCATGATTTTTTATTTTATTTTAAGGAGCAGCAGAGAATTGTGGACCGTTCTTATGGGAAGGTCAGCTTTGAGAGACCCGGTAAGCTTAGGCTGCTTCCTTTGAAATGTCTCTAGTGTTATGATGACCGCAATAGAGGGACGCTTCTTTGATCAATGTATTCAGTTAAGCAGATTTTTTTTTTTAGATTAACGTTTCTAGTTCCTTGAGATGACAAATTGATCTCTGATAAGCATGGGCTCAAACCTGACACGGGTTTGAACCTTAGTGATGCACAAACTCATTATACCTTGTTATAGTACAGTGGTACCTCTAGATACGAGCTGCTCCACCTGCGAGTATTCCAAGTTACGAGCCGCGACATGAGCGAAATTTCTGTTCGACACCTGAACTCAAATTCGGGATACGAGCCGAGCTTCAGGATGCTACCGCTAGTTGGCGCATCGCCTCTCTGACCCAGAATCCCCTTGCTTCCGGTTATCTCGGGCATTCGCACGTGTTAGCACACAAAACAAAGTCTCGTCTCGGTCGTGTCAGTGTTTAGAGCGAGTGTATATTTTATATTTGAACTTTTTGTGTGCATCATGGGTCCCAAAAAAGTATCTGCTAGTGGAAAGGCCGCTGAGAAGAAGAAGAGGATGATATCCATAGAAATGAAGCAGGAGATAATTAATTTACACGATACACGTTCGAGATACGAGTTGATTATGTCTGGAACGAATTAAACTTGTATGTCGAGGTACCACTGTATAAAAACTACACCTCCTGAATATGATGATGAGCATGAGCAAGATCACAGTGCTGACTAATTTGCAGGGTATCCAGCAAACCTGGGAAACAGGGAAATCAGGGAATTATCAGGGAAATCGTCAAATACCAGGGAATTTGTGAAAAAAACTCAGAATAAATCAGGGGGGAAAACTGATTAAAATGTTTAAAAGTCAGGGGAAAATCGTATTAAAAAAAAAACGGATTGTGCTGCCTGGCCTAGAGTCAAGCAAAAATGCGCATAACTGTGGCAACCACTTGCTTCCTCAGCTAGCACCTTAAATGGATAGCAGGTTATAGGGAAATGTCAGAGAAATATCAGGGAATCTCAAAACGTTTCCCCCCCTGGACACCCTGAATTTGGGATGGGATAGAATGTTACATGCTGCATCCTAGAACCGTGATGGCGAACCTATGGCAAATGTGATGCCTCCTGATTCTTGACAAATGTCTCTTTTCTTTTATGTCCACTGGGAGCCTCTGCACCAAAGACAAATTCCTTGTGTGTCCAATCACACGTGGCCAATAAAGAATTCCGTTCTATTTAACAGTTGAGTAGAATCTCTAGATTCACCATCCTTTTGTCTTCATTCAGGCACAGATCACAGAAGCGTTGAATAAACACTCGCAGAAGTTGCTTGAAGGACTTTGTTACTTCAAAGCACCCAGGTATGATCGCCAGATGCTGGGTACTGTTGTGATTGTTCCCGGTCAACCTCAGATTCAGAGGAGGAGGAAGACGTAGAAGCTGTCAACTACCCTGAGTTAAGAGAGGTGGAGGAGGATAGTGGTGATAAGAACTTAATAGAAAATCCATCGGACGATAGTACACATAGTAGTATTTCTTCAGATAATGGGATGTAGAGTATAGCCCTTGGTTAAGTGCCAGATTTAGGAGGTCAGAGAAGAGAAGTTGGGGGAAAGAGGTTTTGAATATGCTATTCCGAGTGTGTAAATTAATTACCCCACATCCGGAATTGGCCGGAAATGATGAATGCTTTTCTGCAAAGTGAAATGGACAGGATGGATGCTTTTGCAGTTTCTCTGGAGAAGTGAGTTATATTGCATGATTAAAAAATGTTTTAATGTAGCGTGAACCTGACCCAAAGATAAGGAGATGTTTGGAGTCAACAGCCTGTTCATTTAGAAAGAATTTATGACTCTGTAGTTTCGCCTGTGAGTTTGGAATGCATTTTGCGTGCCGGAGATGTATACTGACGAATTGCAATGTGGAAGAAAGTAAATAAAGAAGTGTTATTTTGAAAATTACAAGCCTGTAAAGAAAGTATTCTTGGAGTAGCCAGCTGGACCAGAACAAGTTAAAAAAAAAAGCTTGGAGAAAGAGTGGATTTTTCTGGTCATGGATTTGCCTCCTCCTTTTAGAAATTAGTCTGTAAATTTAGCATAAAAAAACAGCAGATACAAAACTAAAAGATTTGTATAAGTCCCCCCCCCCCCCCCGGTGTTATTTAGATGAACTCTTATGGGTTAAGACATGATCCTTAAACTTGGCTACAAAGTGGGTCCCGTACTTTGTTTTTATCTGGATGTTCTTTCTGAATTGGATCGTGTGTAGATTATTTTATTTTAGATTTCCTTTAGGGCTTTATAATAAACTTCCAGCAGGCGTGGTAGATTAATCCACAGTCACTGAATTTAAGCCTGCCTGGGATAAACATATATCCATCCTAAGATAAAACACAGAAAATAGTATAAGGGCAGACTAGGTGGACCACGAGGTCTTTTTCTGCCGTCAGACTTCTATGTTTCTATGTTTATGGAATGTTTGTGGCTATAAAATTATCCAGGTCTTAGATCAAGACTCACTTTGTTCCAATCAAATTTAACTGTTTCTTACGTTCTTAGTTCCACTTCAGCAGAAATTGTGAAAGCTGATAAGGACATACCCGCTTCATTGAAGGAACTGGGACTCCGAATCAGCAAATTTGTGGTAAGAAATGCTGCTTTCAGGAGCCGCTCTGCGTGTTTCAGGACAGGGGGGGAAGAAAATGTCAGAATTGGAGAGAAGCTATTGGTAAAATCTCTTTATCTTGCTTTATTCAACACTATCTCTCATTTATCTATAATTTTAAAATATTAGATATAAGGAAATGAGCTACTGAAAATATTTCTAGTTCATAATTTCAATACAGATCTATCGTACACCCGCCCACCCTTTCTTTTACTCCTCTCTTCTTTCTTTCTTTCCTCCCTTTTTCTTTCTGTATGTCTGTATGTTTGTCGACTTTTTTGTTTGTTTGTTTCTGTCTACTGTTAAATGAATATTGTTTAGACCATAATTCGACATATAATTATCGTTTTTAATCTCCAATTACCCATTTCTCATATTTCTTTTTTTCCCTGTACTTTGACATGTCTATATTGTTAATTGTAATTAAATGTATTTATTGTAAAAAAAAAAAAATAATTGGAGAGAAGCTGGTTTCCCCCAGTCCTGTTGTTCAGATGAGGTTCGTGTCTGGGACTTCTGAAGTTTCATCGAGATACTTTGCAGAGCATCGTTCTGTTCTTCCTTGTCTTATTGCTCTCTCTTAAAGAGCATGTAACGTGGCTAAAGGTTTGTCTGTTGTTGCAGGGTTTGAATGAGGAGCAAAGCGTGCAGCTCCTAGAATGTTTCCTTGACGAAGATTATCGAGGGACTAGAGACTCGCTAAAGGTGGGTAATGGCGCATAGTCTCTCTCTTTTCCGGTTGACGAGTGTGTTTGTGTACATGTTACACAGTGAGTTCTCACTGCGATGATGTAAGTTTGCATTTCCTCCTTTATTTATTTATTAATTAGATTTGTATGCCGCCCCTCTCCGAAGACTTGGGGCGGCTAACAACAATATAAAAAGACAATGTAAACAAACCTAATATTAAAAGTAATGTAAAAAAACCCAATTTAAGAAACCAATTATACATACAGACATACCATGCATACATTTTATAAGCCTAGGGGGAAGGGAATATCTCAATTCCCCCATGCCTGACGACAGAGGTGGGTTTTAAGGAGCTTGCGAAAGGCAAGGAGGGTGGGGGCAACTCTGATCTCTGGGGGGAGCTGGTTCCAGAGGGCCGGGGCCGCCACAGAGGAGGCTTTTCTCCTGGGTCCCGCCAAACGACATTGCTTAGTCGACGGGACCCGGAGAAGGCCAACTCTGTGGGACCTAACCGGTCGCTGGGATTATGGTGAAACCTAGATGGGAAGGTACTTTTCTCCGTTGCTTGTGTTTCTCTCCAAGCCTCAACTCTTTCCGACCCATTCCTTGCATCCTTTTTTTGTATCTAGACGGTGCTGCAAGATGACAGGCAGAGTCAAACTCTGCTGCTGAAGGTGAGTCTCCTCTCCACCCTTCCACGGACCCTGCTGCCATCTCCACGGCTTCTGTATCAAGGCACGGGGGTGGACTTCATTTTTTGTTTGTTGTTAATTTAGTAAATAAACCAATTAAAAAAAATTTGGAAAAAAAAAGGCACAGTTGTGGGGGTGTTAACTCGATGCTACAGAGAGCATTGAAGTTCCAGGCAGGAAATGCAGCCCCAAGTGGCTTCTTGTAATTAGTTTGGATTATTATTATTATGTCAGTACAACTCAGCAAACGAGATCACTATGCTGGATTTCATATTTCATCACCAGTCGGGCGCTTCCCAAGCACCTAGGACTGCGTGATGTAGCGGCGAATTATGTTTGCCGATCCCAGGAAAGGGGCCTTTTGCAATTGACAGAAGGAGATTTTGTCAATTCCGATGGTTTTCAAATGTCCGCTGAGATCCTTTGGCCCTGCGCCCAGCGTGCCAAGGACCTCTGGGACCACTTTCACGGCTTATGCCAGAGTCGTTGCAGCTCGATTTTTAGATCTTCGTATTTCACTCATTTCTCTAGCTGCTTCTCCTCAATTCTGCTGTCTCCTGGGATTGTGATGTCGGTGATCCATACTTTCTTTTTCTCCACTATCACAATGTCTGGTGTGTTATGCTTCAGAATTCGGTCAGTCTGAAGTCCCACAGTAGTTTTGCTTGCTCATTTTCGACCACTTTTTCGGGCTTATTATTATTATTAAGATTTACATGCCATCCCTCTCTGAAGGGCGGCATATAAATCTAAATTTAATTAATTTAATTTATTTGACTTATATTCCGCCCTACCCCATAAAGACAACAATATGTATCCACAGATTGCTGATTACTACTATGAGGAAAGGTTTTGTATTCTCCGGTGTCTCCTTCACATCCTCACTTATTTCCAGGATGAGAGACACCCTTACATGGTATGTATTGGCTTCCTTTCTTGATTCCTCTATGGGCATTAAATGCAGTCAAAGTACAGGTAGTCCTCATTTGGTGACAATTCATTTCGTGACTTTGCAGTTATGACTGATACAAAGGGAACTTGGCCCCCAGCCCTCACATTTACGACTTTTGCAGGTTTGTAAAGCTAAGAAAAGCTGAAGTAAGAGTCACAGTTCCTCTGGGCAGCTCCTTTGCTTTACAAACCAGTGGCTGGACCTAACCGTGGTCACTAAATGTGGACTTGCAATAGAAGACTATAATGTGAAGCACCAGAGCGCTTGGCATCCCCCAAAGCCTTGAACACTCTTTGAAAGGGATGAAACGCATGTTTATTTATTAGTTCTGCCTCACCTTTATTTTGGGTCAACTCAAGGAAGCACCCAGCCTCTGTGGTCCAGAATAACAACCCTGTGGGGTGGGTCGGGCTGAGAAAGAGGGAAAATCTCCCATTCAGCTTTCATGTCTAAGGGAGGACTAGAACTCACAATTAAGAATTTCGAGCCCAGCCCCTCAGCTAATGGACCGAATTGGCTCTCGTTATTACGAAACACACAGGCAATAATTTTATTAACTGGACTTTAAAATATTCAATATTTCATAAGACAGATTTTTTTTAAAAAAATGGCAAAAGTAACGCAAAGCAATACATTAACAAAAGAATAACAAGTTAGGAGGAAAAATTCTTCGATTGAACATTCTAAAAGAGTGGGGAAATTACTGTTCCCAAATGTTTATTTATTTATATGTTCTGTTTTGTTCACTGTTATGTTTATTTGTTTATCTGTTTGTTTGTTTTTATTTACTTGTACTTACTTTGGTTGTAATGTCTTTGTATGTATAAAAATTCAAATAAAAAAATATTTAAAAAATATTCAATTGCATGTGAACCTATCTTTGAATTCTTCCAGTATTCTGTTATAATATAGTCTGGAGGACAGAAGGGAAAGGGGGGACATGATTGAAACATTTAAATATGTTAAAGGGTTAAATAAGGTTCAGGAGGGAAGTGTTTTTAACAGGAAAGTGAACCCAAGAACAAGGGGGCACAATCTGAGGCGAGTTGGGGGAAAAGATTAGAAGCAACGTGAGAAAATATTATTTTACTGAAAGAGTAGTAGACGCTTGGAACAAGCTTCCAGCAGATTTTGTTCGTCAATCCACAGTAATTGAATTTAAATATGCCTGGGATAAACATAGATCCACCCTAAGATAGAATACAGGAAATAGTATAAGGGGAGACTAGATGGACCACAAGGTCTTTTTCTGCCATCAATCTTCTATGTTTCTATAACATTAAAAAATGCCATGTGAGTACAAAACAGATGAAACAGTCTCTCAATTTCTCCCCCCACCCCCCACCACCCTGGTTTTGCTACGAAGGTCCCATATTCGCAGTGTATGGAAAAAATGGATAAGGAGCTGGTTCCTAATTATCGGAAACAGTTTGAAGAGCTGTATAAAGCAGAAGAGCCTTCATGGGAGACACATGGAAGTGTGATGGTATTTGGTTTTTTTTACTACTACTACTACTACTACTAATGATGATAATAATAATAATAATCATAATCATCATAATCATAATCATAATTTATTAGATTTGTATGCCGCCCCTCTCCGAGGACTCATACTTTACTCAGGGTGTCCAGCAAACCTGGAAAACAGGGAAATCAGGGAATTATCAGGGAAATCAGCCGTACGGGAAATATCAGGGAGTTATCGGAATTTGTGAAAAAAATGGAATAAATCAGGGGGGGGAAACCAAACTGTATTAAAATGTTTAAATGTCAGGGAAAAATAATGGCCTGGCAGAGTCAAGTAAAAATGAGCATAACTGTGGCATACAAATCTAAATAATAATAATAATAATAATAATAATAATAATAATAATAATAATAACAACAACAACAACAACAACAACAACAACAACAACTTGCTTCCTCAGCTTCCAATATTTCTCCATGGCTTGGCTGTTTGGTATGACGACCTTTACGACCGCGCCTTAACTAGATCGCAAGTTACAGGGAAATGTCAGGGGAATATCAGGGAATTTCAAAATGTTTTGCCCCTGGACACCCTGTTAACTTTCATAAACTGTGCAGTGCATGTTTAGTTTTGCGAGGGAAAATATGTCAATGGTAGCGGGAACACATGTACATTCCTCCTGCACAAAACGTTTGGTCCAACTTAACGTGCCACATTCTCTACTTAAGAAAGCTCAAAGCTGGGGAAATAAATGGGAATGAATACTTTAAAAAAAAGAAGAAGCAATATTGCTTTTTCTCAAAAAATTGGGAGTTTTCCCCCTTCATTCTCTATTTCTTTACTGTTTGCCCACTCAGTCATTTGAAAAGAAGATAATAAACATTTACTCTCCTACCGGACCCTTTTGTCTAAAAATCCTCTTATCTACTTCAAGCTTTGAAGTATTAAAGAGGTTATTGAAGGGTTAGTGGGGGACATGATAACAGTCTTTCTGGTTCCCCCCTGTGTTGCCAGTGTGTGCGTGTTAACCACAATTGTTCCCCCCCCCCGGCAGACGGAGCGCCAGGTGTCTCGCTGGTTCGTGCAGTGCCTCCGTGAACAGTCCATGGTGCTGGAAATCATCTTCCTCTACTACGCCTATTATGAGATGATCCCGGAGGAGATGCTGACGTTCGCCAAGATGTTCAAGGACCAGGGCTTCGGCTCTCGGCAGACCAACCGGCACCTGGTGGATGAAAGCATGGACCCCCTGGTGGACCGCATTGGGTGAGTGAGTGAGGGCCACACGCCTGCAGGCCTTGCCAACCTCAGTCGGTAAGTGAAAGGAGGATGGCTATAAATAGCCCTTGCCTTAACCATGAGCAGCTCTGTGTCTACATGACCACAATGGACTTATGGCCTCACTTCCTGGGAGGTTGTTATACGAATCACCCACAGTATGCCTTTTTCCCCCCCTAAATCAAAAATAATAATAATAATTTATTAGATTTGTATGCCGTCCCTCTCCGGAGACTCGGGGCGGCTCACAACAATAATAATAACAAGAATGTGACAATGTAAATAAATCTAATACAGTGTTCCCTCGATTTTTGCGGGTTCGAACTTCGCGGAACGTCTATACCACGGTGTTTCAAAAATATTAATTAAAAAATACTTCACTGTTTTTTCCCCCTATACCATGGTTTTTCCTGCCCGGTGACATCATATGTCATTGCCAAACTTTAGTCTGCCTTTAAAAAACATATTTTTAAATAAACTTTAATAAATAAACATGGTGAGTAATAATCTAAATGGTTGCTAAGGGAATGGAAAATTGTAATTTAGGAGTTTAAAGTGTTAAGGGGAGGCTTGGGATACTGTTCATAGCCAAAAATAAGTGTATTTACTTCCGCATCTCTACTTCGCGGAAATTCGACTTTCGCGGGCGGTCTCGGAACGCATCCCCCGCAAAAATCGAGGGGACACTGTATTTAAAAAAGCATCTAAAAACCCATCATTTAAAAACCATGCAACACAAGCATACCCTACATAAAACTATATAAGCCTGGGGGAGGTGTCTCAATTCCCCCATGCCTGGCGATACAGGTGGGTCTTAAGCAATTTACGAAAGACAAGGAGGGTGGGAGCAGTTCTAAACTCTGGGGGGACTTGATTCCAGAGGGCCGGGGCTGCCACAGAAAAGGCTCTTCCCCTGGGGCCCGCCAGACGGCATTGTTTTGTTGACGGGACCCGGAGAAGGCCAACTCTGTGGGACCTTATCGGCCGCTGGGATTCGTGCGGCAGAAGGCGGTTCCGGAGGTACTCTGGTCCAATGCCATGCAGGGCTTTAAAGGTCATTACCAACACTTTGAATTGTGACCGGAAACCGATCGGCAGCCAGTGCAGACTGCGGAGTGTTGGTGTGACATGGGTGAATCTTGGAAGCCCCACGATGGCTCTTGCGGCTGCGTTCTGCACGATCTGAAGTTTCCGAACACTCTTCAAAGGTAGCCCCATGTAAGAGAGCGTTGCAGTAGTCGAGCCTCGAGGTGATGAGGGCATGAGTGACTGTGAGCAGTGACTCCCGGTCCAAATAGGGACGCAACTGGTGCACCAGGCGAACCTGGGCAAACGTCCCCCTCGCCACAGCTGAAAGGTGTTTCTCTAATGTGAGCTGTGGATCGAGGAGGACGCCCAAGTTGCAGACCCTCTCCGACTGGGGCAATAATCCCCCCCCCCCAGGGTTATGGATAGACAGATGGGATTGTCCTTGGGAGGCAAAACCCACAGCCACTTGTCAGGGTTGAGTTTGAGCCTGTTGACACCCATCCAAAACGAGGCAAATAAGGGTTTGTTTGACAGGTGGATCTTCTCGTGTGGTTCTGATTCCTGGGTATTGTGTCCCTTCTCCCCTCCATAAACATACAATGCAGGTACTTCAGTGCTCTGATTCTAGTGGAAGGCATGGAAATCGACTCCTTGCACGAACGTTTGTTGGATGACAGGAAGGAGGAGCACAAATTTGCTGGCAATAGACAGGTTCACCAGGTGAGCCCCTCCCAACTCTGTGGTCATTCAATATTCATGTTTATCTTTTAAAAAAATTATTGATTTTAAAAAGAATATGTCTCATAATTTTTTGTATAGGTCTTAATCTGTATCATATTTTACATATATTTATATGTATATATATATCATGCTCATTGATATTCCATCTTTTTTTTCTATTTTCTAATACTATGAGTACTCATAAAGATTACTACTGCATATACGTGTGTGTGTGTGTGCGCACGCAACATTTTTTGCTGATAAGCGAAAATGAATGGCGACTGGTATAGATCTATTTCGATCTATAATGTAATAGATCAAATAGATACATAATAGATCGGTGTAATGGATGTGTGTGTGTGTGTGTGTGTGTGTGTTTGTCGAGTCACCTTAGTATACCCAAACATGAGAGCGAGCATATTGCTCCCTTTTTGCCTCTCGGCCCCACTAGGGGCCATATTCCAAGGCAGATAAAATTTTATAGCCGACAACTATTATCTATAAATGTAACATATTTTTTGCTGATAATGAAAATGAAGAGAGACCAGTATAGATCTGTATCAAGCTATTTTAGTATGTATGTATGTATGTATGTATGTATGTATGTATGTATGTATGTATGTATGTATATACACTGCTCAAAAAAATAAAGGGAACACTTAAACAGCACAATATAACTCCAAGTCAATCAAACTTCTGTGAAATCAAACTGTCCCCTTAGGAAGCCAGACTGATTGACAGTCAATTTCACATGCTGTTGTGCACATTCAACTTTGTACAGAATGTTTTTTTCTAGAGCAAGCTACTGCCTTATAGGCAGGCTGCCCAGGTTTAAATCCCAGGAAGGGCATGGCTGATGAGAGGTAAATAGCTTGAAATAAATCTACTTCATTTTCATCATCAGCAAAAATATGTTACATACACACGCACACATATATTTTTGTCTTTTTTATCTATGTCTCAAGATGGCAAAGATACACCATACTCCTCCTCCTTCTCACAATAATAACCCTGTGAGGTGGGATGGGAGAGAGAGAGAGAGAAAGATTGGCCCGAGGTCACCCACTTGGCTTTTGTGCCCAAGGCAGAACTGGACCTTACTGTCTCCTGGTGGCTCAAAGTGACCGAGGTGGCTTTCATGCCTAAGGAGTGAACTAGAACTCACCATCTCCTGTTTTTTGAGGTCAGCATTTTCACCGCTGTGCAAGGTTTTAACCCGCCGTGCCTTTCCTCCCGACAGGAGATAGACCGCCTGCTGCTGACTCTGGGGGACGTCCCTCACCACGCCCCCGTCCTCTTAGCCTGGGCCTTGCTCCGGCACACGCTGAGCGCCGATGGGGCAAGCGGGGTGATCCGGCGCATGGGGAGCACCGCCATCCAAATGAACGTCTTCCAGTATTTGACCAAGCTGCTCCGAGCCATCAGTTCCGAAGGAAACGTGAGTCTTTAGCCCACTAGAAGAAAATACCTTTTGCAATGTTCAATAACTTAAAGGCTGAGAGGCCGCTGAGCCCCCAACCTTCAATTTTTCTTTTTTTTTTAACCTTGGAATTCTGTTCAGATCACACTGCTACACAATTTCATCCTTCCTCGCGCAAGGGAAGGAAGTAGATTTAAGCATTTGCTGGGTTTAGCCCACTGGTTTTCCAAATGAAGAGGAGAAAAAATGTAATACTTGTAGCTGTGTATATCTGTAACTAAACAGATTTATTGATTTATTTATTCTTTTTTTTATGCCGCCTTTCTCTTTAGTCTGCGGAGAGGGGCGGCATAGAAATCTAAATAATAATAATAATAATAATAATAATAATAATAATAATAATAATAAGATTCAGGACGGCTTACAACATGTTAGCAATAGCACTTTTTTAACAGAACTAGCCTATTGCCCCCACAATCCGCCTCCTCATTTTACCCACCCCGGAAGGATGGAAGAACATAAGAACGTAAGACGAGCCAGGCTGAATCGGGCCAAAGCCCTTCGAGTCCAGCATTCACACAGTGGCCCCCCAATTGTCCATGGGGATCTTGAGCAGAAAGAGAAGGCAAGACCCTCCCTTTCCCTGGACCCCCAACAAATGGTACTCAAGGGAACCCTGACTGCCTCAACCAACAGAGAGGCGGCAATTAATAATAATTATTATTATGGTGGCCGAGTCAACCTTGAGCCGGTGATGAGATTTGAACCGCTGACCTGCAGATCTAGCTAGATTGCAAATGGGGAATAAGCACTCTGCGGTCCTCATTTAGCGACCCCGGTGGGGCTGTCACCTCAGTTGTTAAAAGCAAAGAGATGACTAGCAGAAGCTGTGACTGCTTACGATCTTAGTTCAGTTTCCATTTGCTTACAAACTGGATTTGATTGGTTCTAGAGTTTCACTTTTCCATCCCCGTTGTAACTGTGAACAATTGCTAAAAGAGGCAGTCGTTAAGCAAGGACTGATATGCCTTTAACTGGGGTGAGGAAGGTTGCCAAATGGGGCATGACCCACGTAGAGTCTGGAAGGAGTTGGGCGGCTTATAAATCTAATAAATCAAATTAAATTATTAAATTAAATTAACCAGTCTCACTTAGCAACAGAAACGTTGGGCTCAGTTGTGGTTGTAAACTGAGGACCCTGTATTTCCATGGCTGAGGCTGTGACACGCTCTTTGTTTGCAGTGTATTTCCAGCACCACCTGCCTGAGCATTTACGGCCTCCTCTCCTTCGCTCTGACCTCCCTGGAGCTGCAGACGCTCGGCAATCAGCAGGTAAGAGTCCAGGGCTTAAGAGGGAGAAGGCCAGTCAGGGGTCTCCAACCTTGGCAGGGCCTGTGACTTCAATGCCCAGAATTCCCCAGCCAGTTGTCCAAAGACGGGCTACAAAAATGGCGGAAGGTCTTAAGCACAAAACCTATCAGGAAAGACCTCATGAACTCCATCTGTCTAGTCTGGAGGACAGAAGGAAAAGGGGGGACACGACCGAGACATTTAAATATGTTAAAGGGTTAAATAAGGTTCAGGAGGGAAGTGTTTTTAATAGGAAAGTGAACACAAGAACAAGGGGACACCATCTGAGGTTAGTTGGGGGAAAGATCAGAAGCAACATGAGAAAATATTATTTGACAGAAAGAGTCGTAGATGCTTGGAACAAACTTCCAGCAGAGGTGGTTGGTCAATCCACAGGAAATGAATCTAAACATGCCTGGGATAAACATATATCCATCCTGAGATAAAATACAGGAGGTAGTAGAAGGGCTAGATGGACCAGGAGGTCTTTTTCCGCTGTCAATCTTCTGTGTTTCTATGAATAAGGAAGGAAGGAAGGAAGGAAGGAGGAAGAAAGAGAAGGAAGGGAAAGAAAGGAGGAAGGAAGAATCCACAGTGATTGAATTGAAACATGCCTGGGATAAACATAGATCCATCCTAAGATAAAATACAGGAAATGGTATAAGGGCAGACTAGATGGACCAGGAGGCCTTTTTCTGCCGTCAATCTTCTAGGTTTCTATGTTTCTTGTGAAATGTCCTTAAATCCTCTTAAGATGTTCACATCAAGGGTGCCAAATGTAATGTGACATATGCATTTCTCTCCCTCCCCGTTTGTTTTCCGAAGGACATAATCGACACTGCGTGTGAAGTCTTGACCGTTTCCAGCATCCCTCCCTTGTTCTGGAAAACGGTGAGCTTGCCCTGAAAGCGATACCTGGCCTGTGTTTCCTTCGGATTCTTCCTCTTTCTGAAAATTTGGGAGAAATCCCCCCCCCCTTTTGGCCTTGGCGAAACTTAGCTGGTCTTCTAAGGTTCTTGGAGATGTGGAAAAATATTCCTTTATTTATTTATTATTTGGATTCCTAGGCCGTCCTTCTCTGTAGACCCAGGGCGGCTTACAAACCAGAAAGAGTAGTAGATCCTTGGAAATAGTCTAAGGGCAGACTAGATGGACCAGGAGGTCTTTTTCTGCCGTCAGTCTTCTATGTTTCTATGTTTCTAATAAATACCAAGAGAGCATGTAAGAAATCCAACTTAAAATCTAATCTTAAACCCTAATTGTTAAAACAGTTTATCCACATTTGTTCATCACAATCATTTGGGGTCAGATGGTTGAAAACTACTTTTACCAGGGGGGGTGAAATAGCCCTCCATAGTAAACACTATTGGTTCCCCCATTTTGTCTTTTAAAAATAAAATAAAAAAGAAGGAAATGCATAAGAACAGTTTTGGTGTTCTCTTTGTACTAAGGAAACGTCCTACGTTAAGGACCACCAGTAGATACAGTGGGATTCTACCCTTTTCTTTGGAGGCCAGTATTTGAAACAGAGCAGGAGATAACGTTCCACAGCGAAGCTAGTAAGACACGGTTGCAAAACGGGGCCTGTTTCTGACCATTTCTCTTTCCTGCTTCTCGCGCCAGGAGCCAACTGCAGGTCTGGGCATTATTTTGGACAGCGTGTGTGGCATGTTCCCACACTTACTCTCTCCTCTCCTTCAGTTACTCACTGCGCTTGTTTCAGACAAGTCAACGGCAAAAAAGGTACGTGTGGAAGTGCAGAGGGAGAGAAATCTGTGTCTGTTACTATCGGGGGGTGGGGGGTGGGAGCTTTAAGGAGACCCTTTTAAGTCTCTCTCTCTGAAATTGGGCTACGGTGAACCTTTCATTCACAAAACTAGAGATCCCTGGCCGTTTGTGGTGGCAAGCATCTTCCTTCCTTCCTTCCTTCCTTCCTTCCTTCCTTCCTTCCTTCCTTCTTCCCTTCCTTCCTTCCCTTCCTTCCTTTCCTTCCTTCCTTCTTTCCCTTCCTTCCTTCATTTCCCTTCCTTCTTTCCTTCCTTCCTTCCTTCTTTCCCTTCCTTCCTTCTTTCCCTTCCTTCCTTCCTTCCTTCCTTTCCCTTCCTTCCTTCCTTCATTTGCCTTCCTTCTTTCCTTCCTTCTTTCCTTCCTTCCTTCCTTCTTTCCCTTCCTTCCCCTTCCTTCCTTTCTTTCCCTTCCTTCCTCCCTCCCTCCCTCCCTCTCTCTTTCCCTTCCCTTTCCCTCTCTTCCTTCCTTCCTGTAAAGCACCATGAATAAAGTCTAAGGGCTTTTGCTATTGCTACTAGAAATGCCCCTTAGTGTTTAGTAAAGTAGAATAACTGAATTTTGAAATCCTGACAAAGTTTCCTCCCCTCTTCCACTTGCACTAAACAGAATCACGGAGGAGTTGCATTGAGTATTGAGCTGGTCAGTTTTCCCCGCAACCTCCTTTTTTAATGACGCAATGTCTTCCCAAGGCCGTCTCTTGCTTCCTTTCTCCTTGCTTCTCGTCATGAGCCCATCTCCGCTCTCCCCCCCCCCTCCCCAAAGGTTTATACGTTTTTGGACAAGATGTCGTATTATATCGAGCTCTATAAGCACAAACCAGCCGACGTTGCCTCGCGGGAAGACGGAACCGTCTGGAGGAGGATGACGCCCAAATTGCTGTACCCCCTCGGTAAGAGACTTTCAGGACCCTCTGCCCTTCCTCCAGACCCATGTGCTTGCTTACATGAGAAGAGCCTTCTCTGTGGGGGGCCCGGCCCTCTGGAATCAACTCCCCCCAGAGATTCATGTTGCCCCCACCCTCCCCGACCTTTCATAGGAGTCTAAAGCTTGGGATCATTAGATTCTGCCCCCTGGCCAATGAATGGACACGTGTGTATGCTAATAGGCTTTTTTAGTTTTTAAAATGTAATTCTTAATTTTAATTACAGTGATCTCTCGATTAGCGCGGGGGTTACGTTCCAAGACCTCCCGCGCTAATCGATTTCCGCGTTATAGTGGTGCGGAAGTAAAAAGAGCCCTCCGCTCTCTCTCTTTCTCTCCCTGTTACCGGTGTGGTATAAGAGAGAGAAAGAAAGAGAAAGGAGGGCGACTTGCCAGTCCACGCCGCCCTGGATGAGCGGCCCCGCATGGCCCCAGCGCCGGACTCCGCCGTTGCCTCCGCCCTTGTTCGGCTCTGCAGCTGAGAGGCCACGTCCACCCCCTCCTCGGTGTCCCCGGCACCCAGCGTCCCCACGCCGCCTCCACCTCCCGGTAATGCGCCCGACCTCTGCCTCTCTCTTTCTCTCTCATATACCACGCCGGCAACAGGGAGAGAAAGAGAGAGAGAACTAGCACGGACTTATAGAAACATAGAAACATAGAAGACTGATTATTATTTTGATTATTTTATTATTAATTATTTTTTAATTAATATTTTTTGAAAAACCGCGTTGCAGCGTTTCGCGCTAATCGAGACCGTGCTAATCGAGGGATCACTGTAATCATATCTCGATGTATACTGTTTTTATATATTGTATATTGTTTTATATAATAATAATAATAATAATAATAATAATAATAATAATAATAATGACCGTGGGGTCCTGGAGTCACTCTTGAGCTTGGTGGTTTTCTTGCAGACATTTCTTTACCAAACTAGGTAACTTCATCAGTGCCACGAGGGAGTGGGGTTTGTCTAACACTCATAAAAAAAAAAAAAGACCAAACCCACTCCTTTTCTAGCCCTGAGGAGGTTCCCTAGCTGGGTCACGAAAGAAGACTCCACAGTTCACATATTCCCTTCATTACTAACATCCTAACATTACTAACATGTATTAGTTATGACCTATAAAGCCCTACATGGCATTGGACCAGACTACTTGTGGGGCCGCCTCCTGCCGCACAAATCCCAGCATCTGGTGAGGTCCCACAGAGTCGGCTTTCTCCAGGTCCTGTCAACTAGACAATGTCGCTTGGCAGGGCCCAGGAGAAGGGCCTTCTCTGTGTGGGCCCCCGCCCTCTGGAATCAGCTCCCCCGGGAGATTCACACTGCCCCCCACCCTCCTCTCCTTCCGCAAGAGACTTAAGACTCATTTATGCCATCAGGCTTGGAGCGATTAGATCTCAGTCCCTTGGCCAATGAACGTGACATATGGCTGAGGTTTGAAGGTCTATGATTGATTTTTAGAATATTGGGATTTTAGGTTATGTAGTTTAAATTAATTGGATTTGAGTTCGTATTTCATTGTTCTATATTATATGCTGTAAACCACTCCAAGTCTTCGGAGAGGGGAGGGATACAAATCTAATAAATAAATAAAATAAAATATAAAATAAAATATATAATAATATAATATAATATAATATAAATAATAAAATAAAATAAAATAATAAACCTCTGCCTTCGACTAAGTGACCTGTTCCAAAAAACTATCCGGACTTCTGCTGTTATCCCACCGAGAGATTGCCCAGTCTTGTTAGAAGGACCCATTTGGCCGAGACCTCCTTTTTTGTCCAAAATGGTCTTACTCCGCTTTCTTTTCCCCTTTCAGGGACGGGTCAAACCAACCTTCGGATCCCTCAGGGGACGAAAGGGCAGGTGATGCTGGACGACCGGGACTATTTGGTGCGCTGGGACTATTCTTACAGCAGCTGGACGCTCTTCACCTGCGAGATCGAGATGCTGTTGCACGTGGTGTCGACGGCCGGTGAGTTTCCAGAACTTCAAGGCAGCTGTTGGGACAGGGCTGGTCCCGGGCTCAGGCAGAGGCTCCCTGGAGCTGAGCTAGGGCGCCCTGGCAGACGAGGTGGCTCTGCGTGGCCCCTGCGGCCCCTCATGGGTTTAGTGGAAGTATTTCAAAACACTTCCATTAAACCTGCACTGCCAGTGTGTAGTACGTAGATCCTTTGGGCTCTTCTTCTTCCTCTTCCACTTCCCCTCCTCCCTTCTCCCTTCCCCTCTTCCTTCTCCTTCTTCCTTCTCCTCCTCTATCTTCTTCTCCTTCTCCTCCTTCCCTTTCCTCCTCCTCCTCCTTCTTCTCCTCCTTCTTCCTTCTCCTCCTCCTCTATCACCATCTCCTTCTCTTCCTCTTTCTTCTTTCTTCTCCTCTTATCATCTTCTCCTTCTCCTTTTCCCTCTCCTCCTCTATCTCCTCCTCCTTCTTCCTTCTCCTCCTCTATCTTGTTCTCCTCCTCTTCCTCCCTTTCCTTCTGCTCCTTCTCCTTCCTTCTCCTTCTCTATCATCTCCTTCTCTTCCTCTTTCTTCCTTCTCCTTCTCCTCTTATCATTTTCTCCTTCTCCTTCTTTCCCTCCCTCCCTCCCTCCTTCCTTCTCTTTCTTTCTTTCCTTCCTTCTTTTTTTTTTTTTGCCATTTTCCTTTTGAGGGACCTGGGTTCATGGCGGGAAAGACCCGCGCCCACCTTGACCTCTTCTTCTCTGCCTCAGATGTCATCCAGCATTGCCAGAGAGTTAAGCCCATCCTCGACCTGGTTCACAAGGTCATCAGCACCGACGTGTCTATTGCCGACTGCCTCCTGCCCATCACCTCCCGCATCTACATGCTGCTGCACAGGTGAGGCCTGAGACTCTCCACCGGACGTTCTCCTGAGGCCAAGACCATTTTCACCTTCAGCTCTTTGGCTCTCTTTCCCCCTCCCCCCTTGTTTGCAGGTTAACCACTGTGATCTCTCCCCCGGTCGACATTATCGCCTCTTGTGTCAGATGCTTAACGGTGCTGGCTTCCCGGATGCCGGCCAAGGTGAGAGAGCCTCGGTCACTTCTCTTCTGTTGGTGTCACCAAGGTACTTGAGGGGTCGTCTCATCACCCCACCGGGATTGGTCTTGTCCCACTTGTGCTGACAGCAAAGGGTCCCATCAGCCTGATTATTCCGGCTGGCGGGGTCCAGGAAGAGGGCCTTCTCTGCTGTGGCTCCTGCTCTCTGGAACTCTCAGCCCAGGAGTGAGGTTGTCCCTTTCCTATCCTTTCGTAAGGGCCTAAAAGACCTGGCTGTGCTGATCAGTGGGGGAAACAGCTCAATGGAGGGGCCTGGTTGAATAATGACAGACCCCACCTCCCCTTCCCATGCCTTTCCCGTGTGTCTGCGGTTTTAGTTATTTATTATTTCTTTCTTTATTTCTTTATTTCAATTTCCAGGCCACCCTCCTCCAAAGACTCAGGGCGGACGAGTCTTTTGTCTTTAATGCCTTTTTTATGTTTTAACTGTACAGTATATGAAACTCTTTAAGCCGCCCAGAGTTACCCTACAGTAAGATGGGCGGCCAATAAATTTTATATATAATACGTAAAGGGACATTTTTGACTTCACTTCCCAGGTCTGGACTGATCTTCATCACACGGGCTTTTTACCTTTCGTGGCAAACCCGGTTTCGAACATGAGTCACATGATCAGGTAATTTGCTTTGCAGATAGTTCTTAACTTATAAGAGAAAGAGAGAGAGGGAGAGAGACCCTAAGCAGGCCGGTCCTAACGTTTACCAATGCCCCTTGCCATTTGGATGTAAAGAGAAATCAACACACACACACACACCAAACCGGTCCCCTCAATTCTAGCACAGATGCTAGAGCAGTGATGGCGAAACCTAGTTTTCCTCAGGTGCCGAAAGAGTGTGAGCGCACGGTATCGCTCATGTGCGAGTGCCCATACCCATAATTCAGTGCCTGGAGGTAGCAAAATGCCCTCCCTCCGCCCCCTGGAGGCCCTCTGCAGGCCTAAAACAGCGCACTTCCCAGCCTCTAGTGGGCCCAGCAGGGCCGTTTTTGCCCTCCTCAGGCTCCAGAGGCAAAAATGCCCTCCACCATCCCCCTGGAGGCTCCCTGGAAGCCAAAAACACCCTCCCCAGAGCCTCCGTGCAAGCCAAAAATCAGCTGGCCGGCACACACCTGCACGCTGGAGCTGAGCCTGGGCAACGTCTCGCGTGCCAGCAGATACGGCTCCACATGCCACCTGTGTCACCCACGCCATAGGTCCGCCATCCCTGTGCTAGAGCATTCTTTCCCCGCCTGCTGATTGTTGGGGTGTCTCTCTCTTTCTCCCCAGTGCAGAGGGAATGAACGCTGGAGGCTACGGGAATCTGCTGATGGGCATTGAGCAGCCCCAAGGCGAGTACGGCGTGACCATCTCCTTCCTGAATTTAGTCATAACACTTGTCCGGGTAAGTGCTGAGAAAGAGAGAGAGGGAGACAGACAGACAGCCTCTCATCCTTTGTGGTGCTGCCAGAAAAGAGTTTTTGCTGCTCCCATTTTTGACTGGGGGATCAAGTGGCGGAATGTCCCACCTCTGTCGTCAGGCATGGGGGGAACTGAGACTTTCCCTTCCCCCTAGGCTTATAAAATTTATGCATGGTATGTCAGTATGTATGATTGGTTTCTTAAATTGGGGTTTTTTAAATTAACTTAAATATTAGATTTGTTTACATTGTATTATTATGGTTGTTAGCCGCCCTGAGTCTACGGAGAGGGACGGCATACAAATCTGATTAGTAAATAAATAAATAAATAAATTTTTAACTCCCTTCCTGGCTGTTTTCTCCAGGGTCAGCTGGGCAACACCCAGAGCCAGGGCCTGGTGCCTTGCATCGTGTTTGTCCTGAAGGAGATGCTGCCCAACTATCACAAGTGGCGCTATAACTCCCATGGAGAGAGAGAAAAAATAGGTGAGTTGGATTCTTCTCCTCCCTCCAGTCACCCATCCAAAAAAAAGGACTGAGATTTAGCCTATCTTTTTTCCCCCCGGGACTCTTCCTTAGTATTACTGTAAGTTTCCTTTTTTAGAAAAAAAATTATTAGATTTTTAAAACAAGGGGACACAATCTGAGGTTAGTTGGGGGAGAGATCAGAAGCAACGTGAGGAAATATTATTTCACTGAAAGAATCGTAGAGGCTTGGAACAAACTTCCAGCAGACGTGGTTGGTCAATCCACAGTGACTGAATTTGAACATGCCTGGGATAAACGTAGATCCATTGTAAGATAAAATACAGGAAATAGTATCAGGGCAGACGAGATGGACCAGGAGGTCTTTTTCTGCCGTCAGTCTTCTATGTTTCTATGTTTCTATGCAAACACATGAAAGACATTAACAAATCATTCGCGTAGCTTCTTCACTTACATTTCGGTTTCAATGCATTGCTATCCAACTATCTTAGCAATAATCTTTTCCCATTGGTATTTATCTTTAAATAATAATATTTACAAAAACTCCTTGTAGGTTTCCTTATAATCCGTGTAATAGAAAATCGGCACTGTTAGAATTGTACTACAGGCACGTCACAAATTGTCCGACTCTTAATGTTTTTTGTGTTTTCTTGTTTGTGTTTTTGTGTGTTACAAATAAAGTTTATTTTTAGTTAAAAATTTTTTTTAAAAAAGCTTCCTTATCATCAGGGACAGTATTTCTCAACTGTAGCCACTTTAAGAGGTGTGGACTCCAGCCCCCAGAATTCCCCAGTCCACACCTTCTGAAGTGGCTGAAGTTAAGTGGTCGTAATCCCTTTCTGCAAAACGGTGCGTCTCTTTCCTTGTTCCAGGATATCTTATCCTGCAGCTGATCCACGCAATCTTGAACCTGTGCCCTGAAATGGATCCTCGTAGCAGGTGAGGTCGGTTTTCTTCAGCCGCCTTATCTCCTGGATAGGTTTGAGGCCCCCTCCTCCATCCACGGTGTCTGCAGTTTTATTTACGGGACCATCTGCTGCTGCATAGCTCCCTGCGACCAATTGGCCTTCTCTGGGTCCTGTCGACTAAACACTTTCGGTTGCCGGGCCCGTGGGGAAGGGCCTTCTCTTTGGTGGCCCTGGCTCTTTGGAACCAACTACCCCCCGAGGTCCGCATGGCCCCCACCCTACTAGGTTTCCAAAAAGCCTTGAAAGCCTGGCTTTGCCGGCAGGCCTGGTGGCCGTGATAATTGACAGCTCCCTATCCGTCCAAGACAGGAATTGATTTGGATGTTTGCTGTATGAACATAGTGATTATATTGTAGAGTTTTTCTCTGATGAAATGTGTCTTGTTATTTTGAAATAAGCTATTAATTATGAAATTTTTTATTATTATTACGGAACGTTGTAATTTGATCATATTGTTTTATAGTTACTGTTGTAAGCCACTTGCCCTCAGACTTCAGAGAGAAGGCGGCGTATAAATTCAAATAAATAAATGAATAAATAAATTATCCCTTCTTCCGAAGCCTGCAAATTAAATTCACACCCCGTTCTTACCTTGAGGCTAGGCTTCTCCTCCTCCTGGTGGACAGGAGTATAGGGAGCCTCTTTGAATTCCTGATGCGAGGTTGAAGCGTCAGTCCAGATGTTTTGCCCGTAGCAAATTGAACTTTCTCTTCTTGCCTTTGAGCAGCGCCCCCAGCCTCCAGTCCCTCTGCATCTTCAGCCTGGCCAATACCGAAGCAGGCCAGGCGGTCATCAGCATCATGGGCATTGGCGTAGACACCATCGATATGGTGATGGCCAGCCAGTTCTGCAGGTGAGTGCCTGCCTTTGCTTAGTTCGGGCACCTTTGGCCTTGCCCAGGGTCCTTCATTCTTAGTTTCTCGATCTTCCAGAAGAAGGGGTCCATCTGTTCCCCAAAGCCCCTGAGGGCAGGACAGGAAGTAACGTGTGGGATCTTATCAAAGAGATCCAGCCTAGAATTCAGGACAGTTCTATTCATTCCACAATTAATCAGTGGAAGGGAAGTCGTGCCCTGAAGTTGTGGATGCTCCATCACCGGAGTTTTTCAATAAGAGGCAGGACGGTCTTTGTCCAGAAGGAGGCTGGGTCTCCTGCTTGAGCCGAGGGTTGCATAGAAGATCTCTAAGGTCCCTCCCAACCCTGTGATTCTACGTTCTGTGTCTTTTTTTGGGTGGGGGGAATGCTTCCAAGAGTGCCATGCAACCCTGTGGGTGATTGTTGGGCTGAAGTTGCTTCCTCTACCAAAAAGAAATTAAGTCTTTACATAAAACAAGGAGGTTCCATTACAGTCATCACTTAAAGACTCCCTGTAGATGCATTTCACGTTTTTAGGATATTTCATGACTGTCCATACAAGGTGTCCAGCAATCCTGGAAAACGGAAATCGGCAGTTCGGGAAAGTCAGGAAATTCATGAAAAAAACGGAATAAATCAGGGTGGGAGGAACCAAACTCTATTAAAATGTTTAAAAGTCAGGGAAAAATCATGTAAAAACCCCCAACGGATGGTGCAGCCTGGCAGAGTCAAGCAAAAATGAGCCTAACTGTGGCAGCCACTTGCTTCCTCAGCTACCAATATTTCTCCAGGGCTTGGCTCTTTGGTATGACGTCTTCTACGACCGCGGCCTTCACTAGATCCCAAGTTACAGGGAAATGTCAGGGGGATGTCAGGGAATTTCAAAATGCTTTCCCCCTGGACACCCTGCACATAACAAGTTCTGATTATGATGGTCATAACGTGAGGACTCCCTGTTGGTCTGCATATAGCTTTACTCTTGTTTTATGTCCAGTGTGACTTAAAACTGGAATGGGCAGTTTTATGATTACAGTTGCAATTCAAGACTGTCTAAAGATCCTTTGCCGGCTGGGGAATGCTGGGAGTTGAAGTCCACACATCTTAGAAAAAGTGTGCATAGTTGAGAGGCATATTCACAGCTGATGGTGTTGCCCATCATCAGAGTCCAATTGGAGCTGTGTGGCATATAAATTTCACAAATGAAGGGAGGAATGAAAGAAGGAAGGAAGGGAGAGAAAGAAAAGAAAGAAAGAGCAGAAACAGGACATGTTTTAATATGGTTCTTTTTCCTGGCATCCTAGTGATGGGGAATCTCAGGGACAGCTGCTGATCCAGACGGTGAAACTGGCCTTCTCCATCACCAACAACGTCATCCGATTGAAGCCGCCCTCCAGCGTCGTGTCACCTCTGGAACACGCCCTGACTCAGCACGGTATGTCCCTTCCTGCTGGTCTCCTCTTTGGCACAGACCATTTGCACCTAGCATTAATTTCCAGCTGACCAAGCAAAGGGTTTTTGGATCCTGTTTATGCTGTGCAGAAAATCAATTGCCTATTGATCAATACTTTCCTTAGAACCTAAGAAGAGCCATGCTGAATCAGGCCCAAGCTCATCTAGTCCAGCATTCTGTGTCCCACAGTGGCCCCCCAATTGTCCGTGGGTGTCTTGAGCCAAAAGAGAAGGCAAAACCCTCCCTTTCCCTGGACCCCCAACCAATGGGACCCCAGGGAACCCTGCCTGCCTCAACCAATATAGAGAAAGAAAGAAAGATGGAAGGAGAGAGAGAGAGAGGGAAGGAAGGAGAAAGAGAGGGGGGGGGGAGAGAACCTAAGAAGAGCCCTGCTGAATTGGGCCAAAGCCCATCGAGTCCAGCATTCTGTGTCACCCAGAGGCCCACCAATTGTCCATGGGGATCTTGAGCAGAAAGAGAAGGCAAAGCCCTCCCTTTCCTTTGACCCCCCAACAAATGGGACCCAAGGGAACCCTGCCTGCCTCAACCCACATAGAGGTGGCACTTGGACCTCTGTTTCAATAACCACCCATGATACACTTGGCATTTGTGTAATCCTGCCTTGAAGCTCTCCAGGCTGACAGCTGTCACGACCTCTTCTTCCATCAACCAAGGACCCTCTGGGTGAAGAAACATTTCCCTTTATTTTCCCTAACTTTCTTACCTGTGAGCTTTAGGGAGGGCCCCCTCGTCTTAGTACTGTGTGAAAGAGAAAAGGATTTTTCTCTATCCACCTTTTCTATCCCGTGCATGATTTTATACACTTCAATGAAGTCACCTCTTAAATGTCGTGTTTCAAGGCGTTGCAACCTGGTTTCATAGGGGAGGGGCCCCATTTCCTTGATCATTCTTGTTGCCCATTTTTTGCCCCTTTGCACGTCACTTTGTGGTTCTCTGCCCTCCCAGGGGCCCACCGGAACAATCTGATCGCTGTCTTGGCCAAGTACATCTACCATAGACATGACCCAGCCTTGCCACGACTAGCCATCCAGCTCCTGAAGCGACTGGCCACGGTAAGCGGTCCTTTCTTTAAAAAAACCTCTGATGTCCTTTGTTGCTTGCCTTGCCTCTTGAACGCGGCCTAGCCAGGTCACAGGGCGGGGTTGGCGGTGATTTCTAAGTCTATCCTTGCCCAGCTAAGTTAAATGGGTGGTAGTGTGTCAAACTTAAAGCGTGGACTCTCATTGTGTAATTTGTTGTGGGAAAAGAGCAGGCGGAGCCGAGAGGGTGGAGTTAAGAAAGTCATCAGCTTAGAATTGTTGCATTCCCACAGACGGCCTACGTCCAATTCCTTTTGAGTTTTGCTCAAGAATTAGTAATTCTTGTGTGTGTGTTTGAGCAATAAATCTTCTCAAAGGGGAAGTCTATGGAGATTCTCAATCATTTAGGGGAGACTTGATGGCAGCCTTCCAATATCTCAGGGGTTATTGCCACAAAGAAGAGGGAGTCCACCTATTCTCCAAAGCACCTGAGGGTAGAACAAGAAGCAATGGGGGGAAACTAAACAAGGAGAGGAGCAACTTAGAACTAAGAAGACATTTCCTGACAGTCAGAACAATTAATTCAGCTTGCCTCCAGAAGTTGTGGATGCTCCAACACTGGAGGTTTTTAAGCAGATGTTGGATAACCAGCCGTCTGAAATAGTGTAGGGTTTCCTGCCAAAGCAGGGGGTTGGACTAGAAGACCTCCGAGGTCCCTTCCAACTCTGTTGTTGTTGTTATCATTATCATTATTCAAGTTACAATTGCCCCAAAAGTGCTTTTTCCAAAATGCAACTGGACTTTCTTTTTCCCCCCCTTGAAACATTTCACTTCTCATCCAAGTAGCTTCTTCAGTTCTAACTAACTAAGGAACTTAACAGATGTTTTCGAAGGGGAACCCCCCCCCCCCAAGAAAGTCCAGTTGCCTTTAAAAAAAAGCACCTTCTTAACCGGAACTTAACGAATAGTCCTGATTCTTTGCACCTCAAGGCCAATTGAGAGGATGGTCAGGTTGAAGCCCACACACATTGTACATTTGTTGAAAAACACATTGGGTTACACTGAACTCTGTGATAAACTACATTTAATAGGAAAGTGAACCCAAGAACAAGGGGCCACAATCTGAGGTTAGCTGGGGGAAAGATTAGAAGTAACATGAGAAAATATTATTTTACTGAAAGAGTCATAGATGCTTGGAACAAACTCCCGGCAGACGTGGTTGGTCAATCCACAGCAACTGAATGTAAACCTGTCCGGGATAAACACAGATCCATCCTCAGATAAAATACAGGAAATAGTATAAGGGCAGACGAGATGGACCAGGGGGTCTTTTTCTGCCGTCAGTCTTCTAGGTTTCCATGTTTCTACGTGGGGCAGTGCCTCCTTCCAGTGCTGTGGTGCATGGCGTCTGTGCCCTTCCCGTCTTCACCTTTCTCCTCTTTCCCCCCTTAGGTGGCGCCCATGTCCGTCTACGCCTGTCTCGGCAGCGACGCCTCGGCCATCCGCGGGGCCTTCCTGAGTCGCCTGCAGAGCAAAATTGAGGACATGCGCATCAAAGTCATGATCTTTGACTTCCTCACGGTCGCCGTGGAAACCCAGCCCGGCCTGATCGAATTGTTCCTGAACCTGGAAGTGAAAGACGGGAACGAGGGCTGCAAGGTAGCGTTCGTTAACAGGCCTTTCGCGAGAGAGCGTCCCCTCATTACATGAATTTAATACGAGGAAACGCAAATGAAGCTTGCAAATTGCAGGCAGTTCTCCCAGATTTACCACCATCCCCATTGGGATTGGAATTCAGTTTGATCATTCAGGGGGCCTGATTTCACAACCTTTTTTGGGTGCAGTTGTTAAGCGAATCACTGAATAATTAAGAAACAGCAAATATAAACAAACTTCTTAGTGGCCTGTTTCTTTCAGTTGTGCTCACAGGGGAGAAATCACAAGGTGGTTCTTGATTTATGATCGCAAATATTCTCACCAGGCTGAAACCTGAAATAATGAGACCTCACCTACAAAAAGATATTGACAAAATTGAACGGGTCCAAAGACGGGCTACAAGAATGGTGGAAGGTCTTAACCATAAAACGTATCAGGAAAGACTTCATGAACTCAATCTGTAGAGTCTGGAGGACAGAAGGAAAAGGGGGGACATGATCGAAACATTTAAATATGTTAAAGGGTTAAATAAGGTCCAGGAGGGAAGTGTTTTTAATAGGAAAGTGAACACAAGAACAAGGGGACACCATCTGGAGTTAGTTGGGGGAAAGATCAAAAGCAACATGAGAAAATATTATTTTACTGAAAGAGTAGTAGATGCTTGGAACAAACTTCCAGCAGACGTGGTTGCTCAATCCACAGTCACTGAATGTAAACATGCCTGGGATAAACATATATCCATCCTAAGATAAAATACAGAAAATAGTATAAGGGCAGACTAGGTGGACCAGGAGGTCTTTTTCTGCCGTCAGTCTTCTATGTTTCTATGTTTCTAATCCGTGCTGGTTTCTGTTGTGGTTGGATCGCAGCCAGGTCCTCTTGCTAACAGACTTCGAGACAGATGAATTGGGTCCTTCTGGGCATGTGTGGCTGTCAGAGGAGTCGGACAGTGAGGACCATGGGGTCTTTTTCTGCCATCAGTCTTCTATGTTTCTATGTTTCTATGAGGAGGGAGAGATAGAATATGAGGAGCCTGCAGAGGCTATAGAACCCCCAGCTGGGGCTTTGCCTGGGTCTGATGAGGAAGAGGAGATGAGGGACCCTATCCTGGACGCAAGAGTGAGAAGGATACAGGGGAGGCAAGAGCAGTTACACAGTCTCAGGAGGAGGACTTCAGAACAGCTGTGCGCAGTCTGTACTCCCAGGGTGAGGAATGGGGAGGTTCCCTTTGCAGAAAACCAATGTAGAGAGTTGTTTAAAAACAAACCTTCATGCAGTTCTGGACAATTACAGGGTTAAATCCTGTGAGTAATTCTTGGCTTGGAAACTATTTGTTTGGGAATTTGTCTTATCAACTCTGTCTCCTTCTTGAACGGAAGACATTCCTTGGTTCTAATTTTTGCTTCCCTTCCGTTTTTGTGCGTAGGTGATGATACTTTCTCACTATTTTCCACTCCTTTCCCTTCCAGGAGTTCAGCTTAGGGGAATTTAGCTGCCTTCACGTGGTCCTGGAGCTGATTGACTCCAAACAGCAGGAGTACTACTGGTGCTCCCCGCTTCTGCAACGTGCCACCGTTGCTTTTCTCCACGCCTTGTGGCAGGACCGCCGAGACAGCGCCATGCTGGTCCTCCGGAACAAGTGAGCGAAACACCCCACACACACACTCTTCCAACTGCGAGCCTCATTAGTTTATACAGTGGAACCTCTGCCTAAGAACACCTCTACTTACGAACTTTTCTAGATAAGAACCGGGTGTTCAAGACTTTTTTGCCTCTTCTCAAGAACCATTTTCCACTTACAAACCTGAGCCTCCGAAACTGTAACCGGAAAAGGCAGGGAGAAGCCTCCGTGGGGCCTCTCTAGGAATCTCCTGGGAGGGAACAGGGCCGGAAAAGGCGGGGAGAAGCCTCCGTGGGGCCTCTCTAGGAATCTCCTGGGAGGAAACAGGGCCGGAAAAGACAGGGAGAAGCCTCTGTGGGGCCTCTCTAGGAATCTCCTGGAAGGAAACGCGGCCTCCACCCTCCCTGTGGTTTCCCCAATCGCACACATTATTTGCTTTTACATTGATTCCTATGGGAAAAATTGCTTCTTCTTACAAACTTTTCTACTTAAGAACCTGGTCGCAGAACAAATTACATTTGTAAGTAGAGGTACCACTGTATAAAGTTCAGAAAAATGAAAAGAATGAGAAAATAGCAGAGGAGAAGAGGGAAAAGGAGGGAAACCAAGCAAACGAGTGCCTTTTGTGTGTTTCTAGGCCAAAGTTTTGGGGAAACTTAACCAGCTCCTTGTTCGGAATTCTTCCTCCACCATCCGAAACCTCAGAGGTAAGGGAATGGGACTTTCACCGGGTGGGAGAGAGTTCAAGCCCCCTCGGCCGCTCTGAGCCCCTGGCGGCTTCTGCCTCTGGGCCAGGAATGTCCTTGATATAAAGAAGGAAAGGGGGACACAAAGAATTCCCGCCTGGTTAGAAGTTTCCACTCCCCCTTTTATCGAAATTGCAGGTAGAAAACTCACACAATCCTCACCTTCCTTTCTCTGTTTGCAGCTGAGTGTCTTGGACACCTGTGCCTTGATAATGAAAATAATTTGCCTGGAGATTTATTCCGTGGTCAAGTAAGTGGCATTAAGAGAGTGTGGGTGAGGAAGGAATTCAGCCCAGGAAGAGGGGAGATTGGTCCTTAAAGACGTTACGGTCGAGAGTCTTGTGCCTCACTTTTTTCTCACAGTCCTTATAACAGAATGTCAGAGCTGGAAGGGATCTTGGAGATCTTCTAGTCCAACCCCAGGCTCAGGAAGGAAATCCTACACCTTTGGAGAGCATGTGCACCAATGGCAAATCCCTTGTGTGTTCAGTCACACTTGGCCAATAAAGAACTGTTCCCTTCTGTCCTCTGCATTTTATATTCCACATTCTGTTCTGTTCTATTCTAGTCTAGTCCATTCCATTCCATTCTGCATTTTATTCTGCATTCTATTCTGCATTCTATTCTATTCTATTTCTATTCCATTCCATTCTGTTTTCTATTCTGTCCTGCATTCTGTTCTGCAGTCTGTCTGTCTGTCTGTCTGTCTGTCTGTCTGTCTGTCTGTCTGTCTGTCTGTCTGTCTGTCTATCTATCATCTATCTACCAATCTATCATCCATCCATCTATCTATCTATCTATCTATCTATCTATCTATCCATCCATCTATCCTTCTATCCATCTATCCATCTATCTATCTATCCATCTATCCATCTATCCTTCTATCTATCTATCTATCTATCTATCTATCTATCTATCTATCTATCTATCCTTCTATCCATCTATCCATCTATCTATCTATCCATCTATCTATCTATCCTTCTATCTATCTATCCTTCTATCTATCTATCCTATCTATCTATCCTATCTATCTATCTATCTATCTATCTATCTATCTATCTATCTATCTATCTATCTATCTATCCTTCTATCTATCTATCCTATCTATATCCTTCTATCTATCTATCCTATCTATCTATCTATCTATCTATCTATCTATCCATCTATCCTTCTATCTATCTATCCTTCTATCTATCTATCTATCCTATCTATCTATCTATCTATCTATCTATCTATCTATCTATCTATCTATCTATCTATCTATCCTTCTATCTATCTATCCTATCTATATCCTTCTATCTATCTATCCTATCTATCTATCTATCTATCTATCTATCTATCTATCTATCTATCTATCTATCTATCTATCAGATTTGTATGCCGCTCCTCTCTGAAGACTCGGGGCGGCTAACAACAATAAAAAAGACAATGTAAATAAATGTAATATTAAAAATAATCTAAAAAAAACTAATTTAAAGAACCAATCATACATACAAGCATACCATGTATAAATTCTATAAGCCTAGGGGGAAGGGAATATTTCAATTCCCCCATGCCTGACGACAGAGGTGGGTTTTAAGGAGCTTGCGAAAGGCAAGGAGGGTGGGGGCAACTCTGATATCTGGGGGGAGCTGGTTCCAGAGAGTCGGGGCCGCCACAGAGAAGGCTCTTCCCTTGGATCCCACCAGACGACATTGCTTAGTCGACGGGACCCGGAGAAGGCCAACTCTGTGGGATCTAATCGGTCGCTGGGATTCGTGCGGCAGAAGGCGGTCTCAGAGATATTCTGGTCCGATGCCATGAAGGGTCATAACCAACAATTTCTATTCCATCCTGCATTTTATTCCATTCCATTCCGTTTTCTATTCTGTTCTGCCTTCTAGTCTATTTCAGACAAATGCTTGCTTGTCCTATCACTTCTTCTTAAAAACTTCCAGTGGAGGAGGGAGGGAAGCCCTTCCACTGATTAAATCCTCTCCAGGCGGTGGGGCAGAGTTCGCCTGCGACGTTCCACGTAGCTCTCCCAGCGCTCTTTTCAGCCCCCCAAGCTAGAACCTTCCCCGCATTCGATGTCCGAGCTCCCTTATGGCTCCCTTGTGCAAATGTGCGTCGAGGTCCTTACTTTCCCCCATCCTCCGCAATGTCGCTTGAACCCCCCCTGCTTGTAACCGTGACCCTTCTTCAAGGGAGGGTCCTCTACTCAATTTTAGCATATTATACTGCATTTTAACTTATTATTTATTCAAATTCCCTCTATTTTTGCCAATTTTATTGTATTTTAACCGGTCACAGTTTTATGATGACCGATGTGGTCCTTTTTTTCAATTTGATATGGTCGATTGACTAATCAAATAAAGTTGATATTGAATTGAATATTGTGTCCTTTGTGTCCTGCAGGGGGTCTCTGGACCAGCCCTTGAAGGACACTCTCAAGAGGTTCTCGGCCGAGAAGCGCTTTGCTTACTGGTCCAGCTACGTAAAGTCCCTGGCTTTCCACGTGGCCGAGACGGAAGGCAGCGGCTGCAGCTCCGTGACCGAGTACCAGATGCTGATCTCAGCTTGGCGAATGCTGCTCGTGGTTTCCACCAGCCACGTAAGGACCACGGCCTCTTTTTAATCTATTATTTTATTTACTTATTTCATTCGACTTCTATGCCCCAACTAACCTCAGATTGTGCCCCCTTGTTCTTGGGTTCACTTTCCTATTAAAAACACTTCCCTCCTGTGATGTAATCATAGGTTCAAGTTTGTTCCAAGCATCTACTACTCTCTCAGTCAAATAATATTTTCTCACGTGGCTTCTGATCTTTCCCCCAACTAACCTCAGATTGTGCCCCCTTGTTCTTGGGTTCACTTTTCTATTAAAAACACTTCACTCCTGGACCTTATTTAACCTTTGAACATATTTAAATCTTTTGATCATTTACTGGTTTTAAATCACAAGCTTGATTTCTTGCCCTCAGGCTGATATCGTGAACTTGACCGACTCGGAGATTCAGCAGCTGTTCTTGGACGTCTTGAGTGGGACCAAGGCTTTGGTGAGAATCCGCATTTTAAAAACCTCTCATGGTTCAGCCATCAAACCTGTTTTTGCTTGTGGGCGACCTCGCAGAAATGGCCGAGCGGAGAGGCTGTTTGGAGGGGGTTAGCTTTTTTTTGGCCCATCAGCTCTGAGGGTCTAGCTCGGTAGTCAGCAAAAATGTTGATATTTATCATAAAAATATTAATATTTCCCTCTGGTTTGTTCTGGACAAATGTAGAAACATAGAAACATAGAAGACTGACGGCAGAAAAAGACCTCATGGTCCATCTAGTCTGCCCTTATGCTATTTCCTGTATTTTATCTTAGGATGGATCTATGTTTATCCCAGGCATGTTTAGATTCAGTTACTGTGGATTTACCAACCACGTCTGCTGGAAGTTTGTTCCAAGCATCTACTACTCTTTCAGTAAAATAATATTTTCTCATGTTGCTTTTGATCTTCCCCCCAACTAACTTCAGATTGTCTCCCCTTGTTCTTGTGTTCACTTTCCTATTAAATAAAATATGTAGATTTTCTTTTATGTACACTGAGAGCATATGCACCAAAGAAAAATTCCTTGTGTGGTCCAATCACGCTTGACCAATAAAGAGTTATGTTCTATTCTATTCCATTGCATTCTATTCTATTGTATTTTGCTTTTTCTTAAAAAAAAATTATGCCCTTGGATTCAGAGCCTTAACTCACTGCACAGTGGGTAAAAGTTTCTATGTTTCTAAGTTCCCGCTCTGCCTCCCTTTGTTCCTTGAATAGAGACATTAAAAGCAGTCAAATGAGCCCCCTCAGTGGAGAAATATACTGTAATTACCAATTATTTTGCCTAAGTAGGATCTTTTTTATAAGCCAGGGCCTTTTACGTACAGCCCCCACAATGTTATCCCCACGTCCTTGAGATTCGCCTTCTGTAGAATAGAATAGAATAGAATAGAATAGAATAGAATTTTTATTGGCCAAGTGTGATTGGACACACAAGGAATTTGTCTTGGTGCATATGCTCTCAGCGTACATAAAATAAAATATACATTTGTCAAGAATCATGTGGTACATCACTTAATGATTGTCATAGGGGTCAAATAAGCAATAAAGAAGCAATATTAATAAAAATCTTAAGGATACAAGCAACAAGTTACAGTCATAACCAAGTTACAGTCTTTGTGGTCCCTTCAGAAATTTTATTTTTGTTGTGGGTTGCAAAGTCATGTCCGACCCATCACACAACTGAAGCAGGTGGAGGCTTTTCTGCAATTCCCTTCTACCTTGGTCTTTTTTTATTCTTTCCTCTTTCTTACACTGCTCAAAAAAATGAAGGGGACACTTAAAACAACGCAATACAACTCCAAGTAAATCAAACTTCTGTGAAATCAAACTGTCCACTTAGGAAGCAACACTGATTGACAGTCAATTTCACCTGCTGTTGTGCGCATTCAATTTTGAACAGAACAAAGGATTCAGTGATAATATTTCATTCATTCAGATCTAGGATGGGTTCTTGGAGTGGTCCCTTTAGTTTTTTTGAGCAGTATATTATTTTATAGTGCAAGTTTGATAACCACAGTAATGTTTTTTTAAACTTCAATGCACCTTTATTAAGTTATTTAAAGTCTTGACTGTTTCAGTTTGACATCCTGGCCAATACATTTAAAACAAGTGATGACAACTTCACATTGAAAAGGCATTCATTGAAAACAAATCTCTCCGCAGCTGTTGGTTCCCACTTCTGGGTGCTGCCTGCAGTTGGGGTCCATGCTCTGCACCCTCCTGCTAATTCTGCTGCGACAGTGGAGGAGGTAGGTGGTTTTGGTGAAAAGATGCAGCTGCCTAGGGAAATTGTGCGTGCGGAACATCTCAGGTTCGGTCCTGAGACTTTGCAGCAGGGCTGAGAAACCCAGATAGCATTAGCACTAGCAATAAATAAATTGATAAATCTTGGGTCCTCATTTGACCCACCTTGGAAGGATGGAAAGCTGAGTCAACCTTAAGTATGTAAGGAAGGAAGGAAGGAAGGAAAGGGAAGGAAGGAAGGAAGGAAGGAAGGAAGGATAATAGCAATAGCATTTAGACTTATATACCGCTTCCTAGTGCTTTTACTGCCCTCTCTAAGCGGTTTACAGAATCAGCCTCTTGCTCCCCAACAATCTGGGTCCTCATTTGAGCCACCTCGGAAGGATGGGAGGCTGAGTCAACCTGAAGGAAGGAAGGAAGGAAAGGAGGAAGGAAGGAAGGAAGATAGCAATAGCATTTAGACTTATATACCGCTTCACGGTGCTTTTACAGCCTTCTCTAAGCAGTTTACAGACTCAGCCTCTTGCCCGCCAACACTCTGGGTCCCCATTTGACCACCCTCGGAAGGATGGAAGGCTGAGCCAACCTTGAGCTGGTGGTGAGATTTGAACAGCTGAACTACAGCTATTCAGTTACCTGAAGGAGCCTGCAGGGCTGCCCTCTAACCACTGCGCCACCCCGGCTCTTAAACTGCCTTGCCAACTAGGAACGGGCCACAGCAGTAGCCCACCCCAACACTCACTCCCGGAGCGCTACCTAAGCCCGAGGCCGCCACCGAGCCCGTCCAAAATCCCTGCCAGGGGTCTCAAGGGGCTTTCTCCCCCCTTTCCCCTTTCTCTCCCTGCTGCCAGCAAGTTGGGCTCGGCGGAGGAAATCATCGACTCCTTGACGCAGATCCTGGACGGGGTCCTCCAGGCCGACCAGCAGCTGATGGAGAAGACCAAAGCTAAAGTCTTCTCGGCGCTCATCACCGTCCTGCAGATGAAAGAAGCCAAAGGTCAGCGGGAGGCCGGGGGAGGAGGTTGAGTCGGGTGCTGGGTTCCAATTCAGGCAGTCCTCGTTTAGTGGCCGTTACAAGTGAAAACAAACGGACACGACCTCCGACCTCTGCAGCACCCCCTGGGGTCACGTGATCAATATTTGGGCTCTTGGCAACCGGTTCACACTTACGACAGTCGCGGTGGTGTCTCCCCCTGGGGGGGGGGTGTCCACGTGATCCTCTTTTGCGACCTGCTAACAAACGTCACATTCACTTAACAAGCATTCTGGCTAGATGAGCCCCGGGAGGGATTCGCTTAGCCACTGTGGCGAGGAAGGTCGTAAAACGGGGCAAATCAACAGAGGTTGACTCGCTATTTCCGCTGGGAAGTTGGGTCACCACGATTGGTTTTGTTGAAGTTGTCTTTTCTAACGGGACTTTTGACCTCCCCTCCTGCCTGAACTACTCTGCTTGTTTCAAATCTCTCTGCCTCCCTTCCTCTCTTTCTCTTTCTATCTTTCTCTCTCTCTCTCTCTCCTTCCACCCCCTCTCACTTTCTCTTTCTTTCTCGCTTGCTCTGTCTCTCTTTCTCTCTTTTTCCCTCCCTCTCTCTCTTTGTCTCTCATCCTCTCCTTCCCTCCCTCTCTGTTTCTCTTGCTCCCTATCTCTCTTTCCCTCTCTCTGTCTCTTTTTCTCTTTCTCTCTTTTCCCCTCCCGCCCTCTCTCTTTGTCTCTTTTCTGTCTCGCCTTCCTTCCCTCTCTTTTTCTCTCCATCCCCAGCCAGTGAAATCCCCCAGTACTCCCAGCTGGTGCTGAGCGTGTGTGAGACCCTCCAGGAGGAGTTCATCGCCCTCTTCGACCACACCAGGCACTGCCTGACTCTGGGGGATTCCCCGGAGGACAAAGACAGCATGGAGACGGACGACAGCTCCCGGCACAAGCAGAAGGACCAGCGGGACGGGGCAAGTCAGGAGGTCATAAGACCCCAGTGGCTCTCGGGCATCGTTGGGGGGGAGCGTAGGGACGCGACAGGGCAGTCTCCCCTTTTCGCCACTGGCCCTCCCATCATTCCTTATTGCCGTTTATTTCATCCCTCCTTTATTACTGTAGCGGCATCTCAAGGCAGTGAACCTGCTCCTGTGCCTTCCTATAATTTCCCCACAACAGCAGCCCTGTTTGGTGGGCTGGGCTGAGGGAGAGAAAGAGGCCAATCCATTCATTCCTTTTATGGCTAAGGCGGGACTAGAACTCACCGTCTCCTGGCGATTGGCTTAAGGCAGGAGTAGGCAAAGCAGGCTCTTCTATGACTTGAGGACTTCAACTCCCAGGATTCCCGAGTCAATCATGCTAGCTCAGGAATTCTGGGATTTGAAGTCCACAGGTCATAGAAGAGCCAACTTTGCCTACCCCTGGCTCAAGGTCACCCAGCTGGCTTTCGCGCCTAAGGCAGGACTAGAACTCACCGTCTCCTGACGATTGGCCCAAAATCTCCCAGCCATCTTTCATCCCTAAGGCAGAACTAGAACTCACCGTCTCCTGGTGGGATTGGCTCAAAATCACCCAGCTGACTTTCAGGGCTAAGGTGGGACTAGAATTCTCTGTCTCCTGGTTTCTGGACAGGCACCTCAGCCGCTAAGCCAGACTGTTTCTCTTCCCCTGCCAAAGGTCAGAGGGATCCATTTTGCAGATCAAGAAGCCCCCTTCCTACCTCCCCCTCCCCTTTCCGTCTCGGTTGTTTCACCAGCATCCGGTGGGCTCAAGCCTCTTTTCCCTCCCCCCCCCCCAGGTGTGTGTGCTGGGCCTCCACTTGGCCAAGGAGCTGTGCGAAGTGGACGAAGAGGGAGAGGGCTGGCTGCAGGTGACCCGGAGCCTCCCGCTGCTGCCCACCCTCTACACCACCTTGGAGGTCAGCCTGAGGCTGAAGCAGAACCTGCACTTCACCGACGCCTCCCTCCACTTGCTGCTCACCTTGGCCAAGACTCAGCAGGTAAGCCCAGGGGCGGCTGGTTGACAGGCCGGCTTCTGCGTCCCTCGCAGGAACCACAACGTCCAACATGTGTTGTCGCCCCCTGCCTGACGCGGGGTGCAAGTGCACGCAGTCCTCGAGTTTACAACTGCAATTGAGCGCCCGTTTTCCGTTGCTAAGCGAGGCAGTGACTAAGTGAGTTTTGCCCCATTTTATTTATTTTTTTTTTAAAAAAAGTTTCCTTCATTAGTTTTTACAAAATATAAATAAAAGAAGGTGTATACATCACAAGATTTTTTTTTTACAGATCTTACCCATTTCATCATTTCCTTATATTTCAATTTTTAACTTTTTTGTATACTTACATTTGTAAATTTACCATTCTATATCTATCAGTTTATATTTACCTTTATATTTGACTCTATTTGACCAATGTGTGCAATAGGGTTGATATTCCTGGAGGCGTCTCTAATATGGCAAATGATTTAGCTTTACTAGATAAATGGTCAAAGCAATGGAAACTGCAGTTTAATGTTTCCAAATGTAAAATAATGCACTTGGGGGAAAGGAATCCTCAATCTGAGTCTTGTATTGGCAGTTCTGTGTTAGCAAAAACTTCAGAAGAGAAGGATTTAGGGGTCGTGATTTCTGACCGTCTCCAAATGGGTGAACAGTGCGGTCAGGCGGTAGGGAAAGCGAGTAGGATGCTTGGCTGCATAGCTAGAGGTATAACAAGCAGGAAGAGGGAGATTGTGATCCCGCTGTATATATATCCATCCTAAGATAAAATACAGGAAATAGTATAAGGGCAGACTAGATGGACCAGGAGGTCTTTTTCTACCACCAATCTTCTATGTTTCTATTTCTATGCCACCCTTCTCCTTAGACTCAGGGTAGCTCACAACAAAAGTTAATACAAAACATGTAAGAAATCTACATTAAATTACACTCTAATGACCCCAATACTTAAAATTAATCCATCCCATCATGCCCCATACGTTCGGTCATTGGCCGGGGCTGGATTTTAAGACTCAGTGGCCCCCAAGACTGGTCCCCTGGGTTGCCCCTGCCCCCCCTGAGCTCCCCCGTCTTCCTCCTCCTCTCTTTCAGGGGGCAGCGGCCGTGGCCACATCTGGGGTCCTACACAGCATCTGCCTGCCCCTCCTGAGCGTCTACCAGCTGAGCAGCAACGGAGGGGGGCAGGTGAGTGGAGTTTCCCCCCCCCCAAAGTTCCCTGGAGGCCTGTTTCCCCCTCCTATCGTGGTTTGATCTCGGTTTGCTTGCGCAGGTCCCCGTTTCCTCTCGTCGGTCTTTGGACGGGCCGTCCTGGCCGGGCGTCTACCGCCTCTCCGTGTCTCTGATGGAGCGCCTGCTGAAGACCCTCCGCTACAACTTCCTGACCGACGCCTTGGACTTTGTGGGGGTGCACCAGGAGAGGATCCTTCAGGTGGGCTTCTCTTCGGACTTCAAGGAGGGGCCTTTCCTGGTATTTGGAAGACTGGGGGGTGGGGGTGGAATAGCAATAGCATTTAGACTTTTATACAGATGGGCAAAAAAGCAATAATAGTCCAATATCATACACATATCATCCTAATAACGGTTTACAAACCAGGTTTACAAACCCACAATAATAAAAAACAATGTTACAGTGGAACAAATCTAATATTAAAATAAAAAAAAGACATATACTAACAGCCCCAATCAGGAATAGTTAAGCGAGGCTATTGTGAAGGGAATCCCATGGTCCTTAAGCAAATCCGGCTTTCCCCCTTGGTTTTGCTTGTCGGAAGCCGGCCTGGGATGGTCGCAAATGGCAGTCAGGGGACCCCCAGAGTCTAGTTGCCAAAACAAATGAATTTCAGTGCCGCCCTAACGTCCAGATGGTTGCTAAATGGCTATAAGTCGAGGGTCTGAGATTGCAAGTAGGGTGAGTGGGGGTGGGCAAGGGTCCCGCCAGCCCTCCCCCCCTCGGGAGGTGGGGCTCAAAAGAGTTTTCTACCCACAGTGCTTAAACGCTGTCCGGACGGTGCAGAGCCTGGCCTGCCTGGAAGAAGCTGACCACACGGTGGGCTTCCTCCTCCAGCTGTCCAACTTCATGAAGGAGTGGCACTTCCACCTGCCCCAGCTCCTGAAAGATGCCCAGGTACGGGGACCTGCCTCCCTTAGCAGCGGACATTGGGGTGGTCGTAAGTGGAGGACGGCCTCTGTCTCTTCTCACCTTCTCCTCCATTCCAGGTCAATTTGTGCTACTTGTGCCAAGCCTGCACTTCCCTGCTCCACAGCCGCAAAATGCTCCAGCACTACTTGCAGGTGAGTGCCCCCCCCCCCCCTGGATGCCCTCCCACCACATCTGGTCCACCTGGGGCCTTCCCTCACCCTCCCTGGGTCTCTCCTGTCCGGATATACAGAGCTACGCAATAGGACGTGACAAGCGAGTAGAAGGCTTGGCTGCATAGCTAGAGGTATCACCAGCAGGAAGAGGGAGGTTGTGATCCTGCTGTATACAGCTCTGGTGAGACCCCATTGGGAATAATACTGTGTTCAGTTCTGGAGACCTCACCCACAAAGAGAGATTGGCGGGTCCTAGGGGATCAACTCCCTCGGTCCTCTGGAATCAACTCCCCCCCAGAGATTTGTACTGCCCCCCACCCTCCTTACCCTTCATAAGAATTTGAAAACGTATTTATGACGCCAGGCTTGGGGTCACTAGACTCCAGCCTCTGGCCAGTGAATGTGTAGGATGTCGTAGTATGTTTGATTTTTAAATATTTAGCTTTTTGAAAAATTTTAAATTAATCATTTGTGTTAATATATACAGTATTGCATTTTTATTGAAATGTTGCAAGCCGCCCCGAGTCCATGGAGAGGGGCAGCATTTAAGTCCGATTAATAAATAAATAATAAATAAGCAATAGCACAACAGCTAAGCATTCATTGTAAAGTTGCTTTGCATTTTATAATGCTCTGGCCCAGTCAGATTGCAGTGCACACCCTACGAGCCAACATTCCACATGCTTACAACCTTCTTTTACCTTACATGGTCATCTAATGCAGTGTTTCCCAACCTTGGCAACTTGAAGATAACTGGACTTCAACTCCCAGAATTCCCCAGCCAGCAAACGCTGGCTGGGGAATTCTGGGAGTTGAAGTCCAGTTATCTCCAAGTGGCCAAAGTTGGGAAACACTGACCTAATGGAATATCACCTAGGATTGAGCCAGTCCTTGACCTCTCCCCAGGCCAAGAACGGAGAATCCATCCCTTCGGCGGTCCTGCCTCGCCTCCAGAGGGCCCCGCAGATTTCGGCCAAGGCAGCCAGCCCGGAATCGGAGGCGGTGGAAGAGAGGGCGCTGCGCACGGTCCAGTACAGCCTCCTGAAAATCCTCAGCAAGTGTCTTGCCGCCTTGCGCCACTTCACCCCCGACATCTGTCAGATCCTTCTCGACCAGGTAGAGGGACCAGATGGAGGATTGCAAAGCTCCAGAAGCCTCCGGGGCGATGGGGGAGGGAGGGAAGCCTTTGGAGCTTGGGAAGGAACGAAACACGAGCCTACTGGGCCCACCAGAAGTTGGGAAACAGGCCATTTCCGGCCTCCAGGGGGTGGAGGAAGCTGTTTTCACCCTCCCCAGGCATTGAATTCTGGGTGTGGGCACTCACACATTCGCGATAACACACATGTTCGCCATCACTGGCCCAGGGGCAGCCCCTACGCTGAGAGAGGCGGCCCAATAAACGTAGCCAATAAGGGCAGCCAATCACAGGGATTCTGCTTCCTCCCGCAGTCGCTGGACCTGGCCGAGTACGACCTCCTTTTCATGCTGAGCTTCACGACGCCGGGCTTTGACTCCGAGGTGGCCCCCTCCTTTGGGACCCTGCTGGCCACCATCAACGTGGCCCTGAACATGTTAGGGGAGGTAAGAGTTCACAGGAGCTTGCGCAGAGTGGAGACGCGCACGGCCAGGCTGCCGATTTGGAGACGCGGTTTAGTTATTTGTGGGGCTGCTGTGGTTGAGGCCACACTTGGCAAAAAATGACTCCTGACTTGGCCTTGGGTTCTGACGCCGCTTTTCTCTCTTCCCACAGTTGGATAAGAAGAAGGACCCCTTCAGCCTGGCTGCAGAGCCCTCCCCCCAGCAGGAAGGGAGCAAGACCCTCAAGTAGGTGCCTGGGGGCTTTGGCCAACTTTGGAGAAGAATTATTATTATTATTTTTGCTGTGGGTTTGAAAGCACTGCAGGCTGCTTCAGCTAACTGCTAACTGTAGTTCAGCAGTTCAAATCTCACCACTGGCTCAAAGTTGACTCAGCCTTTCATCCTTCCCAGGTGGGTCAAATGAGGAGCCAGATTGTTGGGGGCAAGAGGCTGATTCTGTAAAATGCTTAGAGAGGGCTGGAGAAGCACTGTGAAGTGGTATATAAGTCTAAACGGTATTGCTAATGCCACGAGGGTCGCCCAGAAAGTAATGCACTACGTTTTATTTTCTCCAATGATGAAACATGAAACTTACACGCGAGAAAGAAGGATGTTTCTTCTACACTCCCTATCTTCCCATGCAATCTCCATCCCGTTCTATTGCCTTCCTCCAGCGAGACACAAGGGCGTGAATGCCCTGTCGGTACCACTCCTGGTTCTGGTCACGAAGCCATTTCTGCACTGCAGTGGCCTCCCCCTCTGTGCCCAGCGACTAACCGTCCTTCTGTCGACTGCGGATTCTCCATCAACTCTACACAAACGTTGGTGAATGTTCCCAACAGTTTCTTTTCTCCGCAGTGAGAAATTCAGTGACGACTGCTGCTTGTAACATACAACACTTGCAGACGCCATTTCGAAACATGGCTGCAGCTACGCTCTTGTCTGAAGAGACGCAAAATTTACACGCGCACTCCTGACAAGTCAAACAATGTACATCTAAAGTTTCGCATTTCGTATATTACTGTAGGCTGAGAAAAAAAAATGTGGTGCATTACTTTCTGGGCGACCCTCATACATAAGTCAAAGTGGCAAACACACACTATAATCCAGGCTGCTGTTTGCATTTCGATCAGTCTTTCTTCTAGTGCAGAGAGGGGTGTGATATTATTATTATTATTATATTATTATTATTATTATTATTATTACTATTATTACTATTATTATTATTATTATTATTATTATTATTAATTGGATTTGTATGCCGCCCCTCTCCGCAGACTCGGGGCAGCATACAAACAATGATAAAAAACAGCATGTAACAATCCAATTAATAAAACAACTAAAAACCCTTATTATAAAAAACCCCAAACATACCATGCATAACTTGTAGTAGCCTAGGGGAAAAGGATAACTTAACTCCCCCATGCCTGGCGACAAAGGTGGGTCTTAAGTAATTTGCGAAAGACAAGGAGGGTGGGGGCCGTTCTAATCTCTGGGGGGAGCTGGTTCCAGAGGGCCGGGGCCGCCACAGAGAAGGCTCTTCTCCTGGGTCCCGCCAAACGACATTGTTTGGTCGACGGGACCCGGAGAAGGCCAACTCTGTGGGACCTAATCGGCCGCTGGGATTCGTGCGGTAGAAGGCGGTTCCGGACGTATTCTGGCCCAATGCCATGTAGGGCTTTAAAAGTCTGGAGAGGTTGGGAGTGGGAGGCACTGTTCTTCACTGTTCTAATATTATTATTATTATTATTATTATTTATTATTATTATTATTATTATTATTATTATTATTATTATTTCTGTGCCGTCCTTCTTTGCAGACTCACAGCAAAATAGATACTGAAATACAATGCATAAGAAATCTGTTTTTAAAAAATCCTAACATTTATGGCCCCTCTATGACTTGTGGACTTGAACTCCCAGAATTCCTTGCTGGGCAGGGCCGTACCATAGTCCCCCACCCGTGGGCGAGCGCCTTTCAACCAACCCCGCTTTCGTTCCAGGCCTCTCCTGATGTTTACCATGGAAAACTGTTTCTACCTGCTGATCTCTCAGGCGGTGCGGTACTTGAAGGATCCAGCGGTGCACCCGCGGGATAAACAGCGCATGAAACAGGAGCTCAGCTCGGAGCTGGTAAGGGGGCCCTTCGCGGCTCAGTGGGGGCCTTGGACTGCCGTTCCCATCATCCCCGGCAGCAGCTGCCCTTGGCTGGGCTGAATGGGAGGATGGCAATTCCATCACCTGTGCAGTGGGGAGACGGATTTGCATCCTGCCTGTATTATTATTATTATTATTATTATTATTATTATTATTATTATTTATTAGATTTGTATGTAGATTTATTATTTGTACATATAACCCACAGTAGTGAAGGTACCCAACATACCTGCCATTTATTTTTCCCCACAAAAACAACCTTGTGAGGTGGGCGGGACTGGGAGAAAGGGACTAGCTGACTTACATGCCAAAGGCAGGACTAGAACTCGACACCTCCTGGTTCTTAGCCAAAGGTTCTAAGCAGCTTTCATGCCTAGGGCAGGACTAGAACCTAAGAAGAGCCCTGCTGAATGGGGCCAAAGCCCATCGAGTCCAGCATTCTGTGTCCCACAGTGCCCACCCCCCAATTGTCCATGGGGATCTTGAGCAGAAACAGAAGGCAAGACCCTCCCTTTCCCCTGACCCCCAACAAACGGGACCCAAGGGGACCCTGCCTGCCTCAACCCACATAGAGGCGGCACTTGGAGATCCGTTTCAATCACCACCCATGATACACTTGGCATTTGTGTAATCCTGCCTTGAGGCTCTCCAGGCTGACAGCTGTCACGACCTGTTCTGGAGGTGAATGCCATCAACCAAGGACCCTCTGGATGAAGAAATATCTCCCTTTATCTGTCCTCGCTTTCTTACCTATGAGCTTTAGGGAGGGTCCCCTTGTACGAGTATTGTGTGACAGAGAAAAGGATTTTTTCTCTATCCCATGCATGATTTTATACACCGGTCAAATCCCCCCTTCAACGCCGTCTTTCAAGGCTGAAGAGTCCAAGGCGTTGCACCCTGGTTTCACAAGGGAGGGGCTCCATTTCCTTGATCCTTCTTGTTGCCCCTTTTTTGTGCCTTTTCACAATTCCTGGTGATTGGCCCAAAAACACCCAGCCGGCTTCCATGCCTAAAGCAGGGCTAGAATTCACTGTCTCCTGGTGATTGTCCAAAATTCACCCAGAAACCTCTAAACTTAAGGCAGGACTAGAATTCACAGTCTCCTGGCCATTGGGCCAAAGACACCCAGCCGGCTTCCATGCCTGAGGCAGGACTGGAACTCGCCGCCTCCCGGTTTTCTTAGCCCCTCCCGCAACAGAAGGAATGACATGTAACCCTGTGTTCCCTTTTCAGAGCACGCTGCTCTCCAGCCTGTCCCGCTATTTCCGTCGCGGCGGCCCTTCCTCGCCCGCGGGGGGGCTCCTGCCCTCCCCCCAGGGAAAACCCTCCTCCTCCTCCAAGCTGGGGCCGGAAAGCCAGGAGCCCCTTTTCCAGCTGGTCCAGGCCTTCGTCCGACACGTGCAGAGATAAAATGCCCGGGCTGAAGATGTTTCGCACTCGGGTTCGTTCTCCCATCCATTCTGGGACCTCCACCCACCGCCACCAGGGTGGCGTCGGCTGGTCTCTTCCAGCAAAGGACCCCCGTCTGCGGGAAAGAAACCCCCCCAACTCTACCTCCCCTATTGCAAGTAAATCTGGCTTGGCCTCCATAAGCCCATCAATTATTTTTCTAGCTTAACATATGCGGCCTGGGATGGAAAGCAGACGGAGAGCGCTGGAATGTCCTTCCCGAAAACAATTATTGGGGGTAAATCTCACGGACAGACAGACGGCGTTTGCTCTTGCCAACGAAGAGCAGAGACCCTCTTCTTCCTCCTCCCTCCCTCCCGCTTCCCTCGGGACCCGTCTCTGCCTTTTCCGAGGGCAGAAAGGAGATATTTTTTATAAAAGTCCCTCGGTCCTCTTTGCCGGCAGGATCGAAAAGCAGAATCCCGTTGCTTGAATCCCCCCCCCTTTTTTTGTACAAGTTGTTTTTCCTATTTATATCGATTAAACGCGTTTCTAAGCAATGCTGGGGCTGCGACCTCTTTTGAACGTTCGCCAATACGTCGCCCAGTTCATCTTCCGCTTTCGGAGACAACTTTTTCCCAGAAGGAATAAAGCAGCGCACGTAAAACTAGTTGGAAAAAAGGTGAGAGGCACCTCTAGGAACACCAGCTCTCTATGATTCACAGCGGCTCTCGGCTGCTTTAACGCCAACACCCGTAAAACCTTCTGCAGCCGTCTCGATTAAATGTCCAGAATAAAACTAACAGTGCTTTGCAATTGGATAGAAATTGAAATACAGTGGTATCTCTACTTACGAATTTAATTCGTTCTGTGACCCGGTTCTTAAATAGAAAAGTTTGTAAGAAGCAGCAATTTTTCCCATAGGAATCAATGTAAAAGCAAATAAGGCATTCGACTGGGGAAACCACAGGGAGGGTGGAGGCCCTGTTTCCTCCCAGGAGATTCTTAGAGAGGCCCCACAGAGGCTTCTCCCTGCCTTTTCCGGCCCTGTTTCCTCCCAGGAGATTCCTAGAGAGGCCCCACAGAGGCTTCTCTCCGCCTTTTCCGGCCCTGTTTCCTCCCAGGAGATTCCTAGAGAGGCCCCACAGAGGCTTCCCCTCGCCTTTTCTGGCCCTGTTTCCTCCTAGGAGCTTCCTAGAGAGGCCCCACTGAGGCTTCTCTCTGCCTTTTCTGGTTACAGTTTTGGAGGCTCAGGTTTGTAAGTGGAAAATGGTTCTTGAGAAGAGGCAGAAAAATCTTGAACACCCGGTTCTTATCTAGAAAAGTTCGTAATTAGAGGCGTTCTTAGGTAGAGGTACTGTAATGTTAGTCCTCAAATTACAACCATAGTTCAGCAACAGCGACGGTTCTTAAGACTTCTATGCTGCCCCGTAACTGCTTTTACATCACTCTCTGGGCTGCTTACAATGTCAGCCTATGGCCCCCGATAATCCAGGTCTTCATTCTATGGACCTTTAAGCCTGCCCGTTATGGCTGTAAGTCGTGACGGTTGTAAAGCAGATCAATTTTGATACCTTTTCGGGGGGGGGGGGAAGGTTGTTGAGTGAATCATCAGGGAGATTGGGTGAATGCCGTTCGCTAAGTGAATCCATTGTTCACCGTGGTGCGTTTTCTGTTTTACCGAAAACCAGAAACGCTTCCAAAAAATTGCCAAACCCCCCGCCACAAACTCTCCTAAATTGCAGGTTGCCAGGCGGCAATGTTGCAAACTCTCAACCAAAAATTCAAACGTAAAATACAACCAACCAAAGAAATTCATTTAGTAACCAATTTTGGGCTCAGGCATTCCGTAAATTGGGGACTAGCTGCATTTCTCTAACCCCTGGGGGCCAGTCCCGATTTCTGGCTAAGCCTTGGGAGTGGGGGGCATTAGCTCAAGAGCCCCAGGCATCCTGCTTTGTCGGAAGAAGGCAGCTGAGACGGAGGGCAGCGCTAACCTTTTTTTTTTATTAATCAAGAGCATCGGGCATTTCCTTGACATCTGAGCCTCTCGGCCCGTTGGAACCTCTGCAATTGTTAAAGGAACTCGACAGAGAAAAGAAAGGGGGGGGGGGGAAAGCAAAATACAAACAGTTGCAAGGGAAGGCTGGGGGGGGGGCAGGCACCAGGACCGTGGCCCCCAACGGGGTTCCGACTCGGATCAGGAATACATCATACCAAGCGTCGGAAAAAGCAAAATAATCCAGAACCAAACGTGGTTCAAATTGGCCGAAATCGTGCAGAAGCTTTAAACCGAGCACACAGGAAGAACGTCTATAACTTAGAAAAGGACAAATAAAATTGTTTTATATTTGTGTGTGTGAGAGAGAGAGAGAGGATCCCCCTGTTGCTTCAGGTCCAACTTTCATTTTTAGGATTCATGATTTCGGCTCCCTGCAAAGCAGCTTCCGAGCTCTTCCTGGGTTATTCAGAAGTATTTTGAAGGAACCACGGGATATTTATTATTTTTTGCCCGTGGATCACGCCAGAAAGAGTCTTCCCTCTGCCAAACGTACTCTGCCCCAAAAGACTGGGCAGTGTCCCACACTCCAGGGCCCTTCAGGGGATTCCTCCAGGAAAGGAAGACTCGGAGAACCTTGTCAAAGCTCTTCCCAGGCTGGGACTGATCTCCCCAGAAAGAGCAGAATTAACCTAAACCCCATGTGGCTTTTTCTTGAGAAGAAACTCGGGAAGGGATAATAAAATGAAGCCTAGTGGGAGAACGGACAGAAAAAGAAAGAATGAGAAAGAGAAAGAAGAAAGAAATAGAGAGGAAGGAAGGACAGGGAGAAAAGGAGAAGGAAATGGAAGGAAGGAAAGAGAGAAAAGGAGAAAGAAATGGAAGGAAGGAAAGAAAGAAAGGAGAAAGAAATGGAAGGAAGGAAAGAAAAAAGGAGAAAGAAAGAGAGGAAGGAAGGAAGGAAAGAAAAGAAAGAAATGGAAGGAAAGAAAGAAAGAAAGAAACTTTTGCAAGTCCTTCAAACTTTATTCGCATTTACGGAAGGAGTCTGCCACCCGACATCAGCCTAAAAAGCGCAAAATTAAAACAAAAACGGACCGGTCAAGCGTTGAACCACGCGTCCTCAGGCGACAGGACGGTTGGTGAATCTGCTCCATGCTCTGTGCTAGGTTACGCCGGCTCTACACATGGCTTTGCGTTTGAGAGAAGCACCTCGCGGATTGAGCTGTGGGGCCTGAAGAGAGACTGGACAAAGGTCCGGGCTCTTCAGTTGGCAGGCGGATGTGTTTGGAGTGTGTGGTGTTTGCACACGTGAAGGCAGTGTGAGGGAAAACACACAAGGTGTGGAAAACAGGTGCATGGCCAGATAGTTTTGTTTTGTGAAGTTCTTAGGGTCCTTGTAGGGGTGGGTGCCTCCTACGTCCCAGGCGAACGCTTTCTTCTCCGACTGGCTCCGAATTGGGGAGTGGGCTCTTGGATGGATGGGCAAAGGCCGGGGGAGGGGGGGGGGGAGGCCTGTGGTCAGAAATCCCCACCCACCCCCTGGGCTGGAATGTCTAAAATGGATTGAATGCTCCGAAAAAGACAGGAGGAGAGACACGGGGTGAGAAAAAGGGGAAGGAAGGAAGGAGGGGGAAGGAAAGGGAAAGGAGGGAGGGAGGAAAGATGGAGAAGGAAGGAGGAAGGATGGAAAAAAGGAGGGAGGAAAGAAGGAAAGATGGAAAGAGAAAAAGTGGGAGAAAAAAGGAAGAGGAAAAAAGGATGGAAAGGGAGGGAGGGAAGAAAGATGGGAGAAGGTAGGAAGAGAGAAAAAAAGGAAGGAAGGAGGAAGGATGGAAAGAAAGGTAAGGCAGGTAGGGAGGAAGATGGAAAAAGAAGGAAGAGGAAGGAGGAAGGATGGAAAGGGAGGGAAGATGAGAGAAGGAAGAGAAAAAAGGAAGGAGGAAGGGGGGAAAGAGGGAGAGAGGAAAGATGGGAGATGTTAGGAAGAGAAAAAAGGAAGGGAGGATGGAAAGGAGGGAGGAAAGATGGGAAGGAAGGGTCTCTAAAGTGGCTAGTCCTCATGACCTACCACTAAACCCAACAGGCTGGGGGCGTCTTCCCTCAAAGCCAACTAGGCTAAACCTTGGAGAATGGAAGTGATTCGCCGCCATCCTTTTGGGGTCCTTAACCCACACATCCTAAGAACCCCCAAATAACAACGACGATAATAATAATAAATAGGGAGAGCGAGGGATCTCGGAATGAATCAGTTTCAGCCTTTCCAAAAAAGAAGAAGAAGAAAAAAGAGGAGGAGGAGGAGGAGTGGATTTGCTTGGAGAGTCCTTGCCCGGCGCGCTTAAGTCAGCAGTTCCAAGTAGGTGACGGGGATTTTGCCTTTCTTGTTGCCCCGCTCTCCAATCAGCCAGTCGGGGTCCATCCCTGGGAGACTGTACACAGTGATCATCTGGAGGAGAAGAAACGGGAGGGTGAACCACAACCAAGCCGGAGGCTGTGGATTTTGGTGGGGCTCCCCAGTTGCCACGCGTCCTCCCCCCCCCCCCCTGCGCCCTGCAGGTGCCCACCTCATCCGAGAGCAGGGAGAGCTCGCTGCTGTCGGCCGCATCGTAGTCGTAGAGCACGCGGGCTTTCCTGGTGCCGCTGCTGGGAGGCTTCGCCTCACTGGGGTTCAGAGCTTCCACCACCGGAGCCGAGTTGGGTGCCCCGGCAATCGTGGGCACCACCGGGAGGGTGGGCACGGCGGGCCCTGCGGCAGCGACCATGGCTGTCGGCGAAGCAGCGTTGGGCAGGGGCGACATGGACTCTGAGTTGCCCACGAACGTCCCCGGCAACCTGGATAAAGAGAAGGAAAGAAGTCGCCAGCCGTCCCTTCCGCCTTTTCGACTCAATGCGCTTTGTCAGGATGACCATATGCAAAGCATGTTAATGCTGAGTCAGAGTGTGTGAACTGCAACCTGATTGGGCCAGAGCATTATAAGATGCAAATCAACTTCACCATAGTTCTCTCTGTTGTTTGCTGCTGATGGTGGCGGTTGTTAGTTGGCTGGCTGGAGCAATTTGAGCGTCAGTTAAATATTGAGTAGAATAGTAATAGTGATACGAAGAAACCTGGATTGGTTGAGTATCTACTAGAAATCTGGATTGGTTTAATATCTACTAGAAACCTGGATTGATTATCTACTAGAAACCTGGATTGGTTGAGTATCTACTAGAAACCTGGATTGATTGAGTATCTAGTAGAAACCTGGATTGGTTGAGTATCTACTAGAAACCTGGATTGGTTGAGTGTCTACTAGAAACCTGGATTGGTTGAGTATCTACTAGAAACCTGGATTGGTTGAGTATCTACTAGAAACCTGGATTGGTTGAGTATCTACTAGAAACCTGGATTGGTTGAGTATCTACTAGAAACCTGGATTGGTTGAGTATCTACTAGAAACCTGGATTGGTTGAGTATCTATTAGAAACCTGGATTGGTTGAGTATCTACTAGAAACCTGGATCGGTTGAGTATCTACTAGAAACCTGGATTGGTTTAGTATCTACTTGTAAGCAAGCTGAATACAGCTGATGTAAAGTTCCTGTATAAAGAAGACATATTTTCCACTGAAGAGTAAATCTATTGTTTTCTACAAACGTCTTTTCTGTCGTTTACTGGTTCATTCATTCCCACATTATATTCTAGTATCTTATCTAGTCCTCCTACGCGACTCTGCATATATCTGGACATGCTTAACACAAAACCTGCAGCCCACTTGAGTTGGAAGACTCGTGTGTCGAATTGATCATCTGCTCGCTAAATAAATAAACTTGGCTGTTTTCTTTCTTTTTTATAAATTTTTATTGAAAAAAACAAAACACAAACAGAAAAAAAAACCCCATAACAAATACAAGATCAATAATCTTAGTATGAATTCACATTTACATTCCTATTTCTACAATTTCCCCTTATTTCTTTAAGATTAATTTAAATCTTTTTTCTTTCCTACCCAACTATAAAGTTTCCGCCATACGGTATAAGGTTCTTTAGCTGGCTTCTCCTGTAATCCTAATGTAAGTTTGCTTAATTTTGCACATGCTAGCATTTCCTTAATCACCCTCTCCGCTTGGTGTGTTTTCTTTTTCCCCTCAGTTTTGCGTGAACTTGGCTGTTTTCTGAGGATGCAGAGTCCTCTTCCGCTAGGCAAGTTACAAGGTTCATGCCGCCAGATTAAAACTAGCCAGGATTAGCAATTGATATATATTTATATTGATTGATTGATTGATTGATTGATTGACTGACTGACTGGACTTATTTATTTATTTGTTGGATTTATATTACATGGCTGTCTAATCTCTTCTTAAAAACCTCCAAAAACCTCTCCTTAACCAGGTTTCCTCTACCTGGTGAAAAAGATCTATAAAAGTACTTGAAAAAGATCTACAAACGCTCTAAAGTTCGTCTTAAAAATTCAAAGCTGCTCTATCTACTTTTGCATCCATACTAAAATAAAAACAACCTTTATACATTTATTTATGCAATATACAGTGATACCTCGTCTTACAAACGCTTCGTGATACAAACTTTTCGAGATACAAACCCGGGGTTTAAGATTTTTTTGCCTCTTCTTACAAACTATTTTCACCTTACAAACCCACCACTGCTGTTGGGATGCCCCACCTCTGGACTTCCGTTGCTAGCAAAGCACCTGTTTTTTGTGCTGCTGGGATTCCCCTGAGGCTCCACTCCATGGGAAACCCCACCTCTGGACTTCCGTGTTTTTGTGATGCTGCAGGGGAATCCCAGCAGGGGAATCCCAGCAACGCAAAAATGGGCACTTCGCTGGCAATGGAAGTCCGGAGGTGGGGTTTCCCAACGAGAGGAGCCTCAGTGAAATCACAGCATCACAAAAACAAAGAGGTCCAGAGGTGGGGTTTCGAGGACTTCGGTGTTTTTGCGATGCTGCGATTTCAATGATGCTCCCTTCCCACCCCCGGACTTCTGTTGCCAGCAAAGCACCCGTTTTTGCGCTGCTGGGATTCCCCTGCAGCATCACAAAATCACGGAAGTCCGGAGGTGGGGTTTCCCATGGAGGGGAGCCTCAGGGGAATCCCAGCAGTGCAAAAACGGGCGCTTCGGCTGGCAAAAGGGGTGAATTTTGGGCTTGCACGCATTAATTGCTTTTCCATTGATTCCTATGGGAAATATTGTTTCGTCTTACAAACTTTTCACCTTAAGAACCTCGTCCCGGAACCAATTAAGTTTGTAAGACAAGGTTTCACTGTATTTATATAGTTATTATGCAATAAACAAACACAACCTGCCCAACTTGCATTATAAAGTGAGATACAGGAAAAAAAGCAATTTCTGCCCGATCTAAGAAATTTGATAAATTTAGCAAATGCTAATGAAATTGTGCTCTTAATGTTAAAACCCTGAAATGGTTTCCATTATAAATTAAACCACTGGGGTGGGGGTGGGGGCAGGTTCTGATTTTTTTTCTCTTACTTACATTTCTCCTCTGGAGCTGAAAGCCAGAGAGGAACAGAACAGAAGACAACAAATGAAATAATAATAATAATAATAATCCCCTTAAATGTCACAGCTTAAATATGAACACAAAATAGAATAATAGGGTTGGAAGGGTCCCCTAGAGCAGAGGTCCCCAACCGCCGGTCCGCGGACCGGGACCGGGCCGTTGGAGCTTTTCAGCCGGTCCGCGGCGCCAGGGCCCCCTCGGCCTTTCCGCATCACCAGCGGCGCTCCCCCCGCCAGCCAGCCAAGCCCCGCGCCCGCCGGAACCGGCTCCTCGCTCTCCCCCCGCCGCCCGCCGCGTTTGCAGGAGGTGGGGAGGGTTGGGCGGCCCGCCAAGGCCAGGAGGGACGCCGCTGCCCCCCCCCCTTCCCTCTCTCCGCCCGCCGCTGCGCCTCCTTGACAACGAGAGGAAATGCCGGCAAAGGCTTTCCTCAGCGGAGGCCGGCGAAGGTGATATTGAATGTCGGGGGAGAACGGGTATTTGCACGCGCTCCCTATCTCCCTGCTAGCCCACTCGGAATATTCAAAATAAGAAAAACCTTTGCCGGCGAAGGCTTTTCTTATTTTGAATATTCCGAGTGGGCTAGCAGGGGGATAGGGAGCGCTTGCAGCCGCCCGTTCTCCCCCGACATTCAATATCACCTTCGCCGGCCCCGCCTCTCCTCCAAACCCCCTTGCTGAGAGCCCGGGGCGAAAGTGCTCTCGCAAAGGTGAGGCGGGCAGGGCGTGCGCGCGTCATCGCTGAGAAGAATGGAGAGAGAACGAGAGTGAGTGAGAGCAACAGACAGCAAGATAGAGAGAAAGTGAGAAAGAGAGAGTGAGAAAGGGGGGGGAGAGAAAGAGATAGCAAGAGAGAGAACAAGAGAGAGAAAGAGCGTGAGAAAGAAAACAAGAAAGAGTGAGAGAGAGAGAAAGCAAAAGAGACAGAAAGAAAACAAGAGAGAGAAAGTGAGAAGAAGAGAGAGAAAGAGGGGGAGAGAGAGAGAAAGAGAGAGGGGGGAGAGAGAGAAAGAGAGGGAGAGGGAGAAAGAGAGAGGGAGAGGGGGGAGAGATAGCAAGAGAGGGAGAGAGGGAAAGGGGGAGAGAGGGGGAGAGAAAGAGAGAGGGAGAGAGAGAGGAGATAAAGGAAGAGGAGAGAGAGAAAGGAAGAGAAAGAAAGAAAGAGGGATAGAAAGAGAGAGAGAGTGAGAGATGCTCAGTGAGCCTTTCTTTGAAGTTGCCTTTCTTTCTTTCTTTCTTGCTTTCTTTCTTGCTCTTTTTCTTTCTCTCTTTTACCTTCCCTTCCTCTATTTCTTCTTTTCTTTCTCCTTCCTACCTTCTTCCCTTACTCTCCCCTTTCATAAGTTTCCTTGCTTCCTTCCTCTGTTCCTGTCCCTTCCCCCTTTCTTTCTTTCTTTCTTTCTTTCCTTCCTTTCCTCCCTCCATTTCTTGCTTTCCTTTTCCTTCCTCCCTTCCTTCCTCCCTCATTCCCTTCTTTCACTCCTTCCTCTCTTACTCTCCCCTTTCACACCTTTCCTTGCTTCCTTTGCACCCTTCTTTTGTTCCTGTCCCTTCCCTCTTTCCTTCCTTCCTTCCCACCCTCCGTCCATTCATTCACCCATTCCTCTCTTGATCGCCCCTTTTACGGCGCCGCTGACAGCTAGCTTCCCCCCCTCCCCACCGGGCCATGGAAAACTGGTCTACCTTAAAGCCGGTCCCTGGTGCAAAAAAGGTTGGGGACCTCTGCCCTAGAGGTCTTCTAGTCCATCTCCCTGCTCAAGCCACAGATCTTAGACCAGTGATGGCTATCGTGCATGCGTGAGTGCCCATACCCATAATTCAATGCCTGGGGAGGACAAAAACAGCTTCCCCCGTTGATGCATGGAACTCAGTACCAGACTCTGTAGTATCATCTCCTAATCCCAAAACTTTACCCTTAGACTGTCCACTCTTGACCTCTCCCAATTCCTAAGAGGTCAGTAAGGGCCGCGCATAAGTGCACCAGCGTGCCTTCCGTCCCCTGTCCTAATGTTTCTTTCTATGTTTCTTTCTTTCTTTTGGGGACAACATTTGAGAAGGCCTCTCGGGTGCATGGGGAGAAGCGGGTGGGGATTTGGAAAGAGGAGGGGGGTCTTCCCCAGAATAGGGGCAGCAATGAGCCCCTTCCTCAAATAGAGAGTTGGGTCTCAAAGGCAGGATTTGCGGGGAAACAGGGCTGTGTGAAGGTATAGATCAGTGATGGCGAACCTTTTTGTCTTTGGGTGCAGAAAGAGCATGCATGCGCACTACCGCACATAGTTCAATGCCTGGGGAGGGCGAAAACAGCTTCTCCCACCACCTGGAGACCCTCTGGAGGCCAAAAACAGCCTCTTTCCCAACTTCTGGTGGGCCCAGGAGGCTCGTGTTTTGCCCTCCCCAGGCTCCAAAGGCTTCCCTGGGGCCGGGGAGGGTAGAAAAGCCCTCCTCCATCTCCCTCTCTGGAAGTCAAAAATGCGCGACCACAGCCTCTGCGAGCCAAAAATCAGCTGGCCGGCACACACTTGCACAATGGGGCTGAGCTAGGGCAACGGCTCGTGTGCCAGCAGATATGTCTTCGCGTGCCACCTGTGACACCCATGCCATAGGTTCCCCATCATCACTGTCTTAGACCATTGCAGACTCATCGCTTAAAATATTTGGCTAAACTTTAAAATGTTTTGGAAAGTTGGTGGTCTTCAAGAATTTGAGATCATGAGAAGAACGAGTCAGCTCCATCTCTGGGGGTTTAAAAAAGTTGTTCCGGTGGTCCGAACTTTTTAAAAACCCCCAGAGATGGAGCTGACTCATTCTTCTCACGATCTCAAATTCTTGAAGACCACCAACTTTCCAAAACGTTTTAAAGTTTAGCCAAATATTTTAAGCGCCGAGTCACCGGGTGGGTGTGTATGTGAGATCATTAAAGTGGGGCTGCCCCTGGCCCTATTTGGGACCCTCCTTCCAAATAGCCTCCCCTTCATACACCTTGGGCAAATAAAAAAACAAACCCCTCTAAGCTACCTGTTCAGCTGCTTCTGGAGGTCCAACATGTATTGGTAGCATTGGGCGAAGTACGTGGTCTGAGCTTCAGCGAACTCGTGGAGGCCTCGAAGGTGGTTGACCTGAAAGAGAGGAGGAGGAGGGTCCAGCATATTGTCCAGGGGAATATGCTGAAAATGGGAGGTTAACAGCTGGTTCACAGCAGCTAGCTAAGTACTTAATGACTGCTTAAGGGACATTGTACAGACTACCCGGCTGTTTTGGGAAGAGTGCTCTTTGCAATACAAAAAGAGTGCTTAGTTTATTTTGAATTTTGTGATAAAGAACATTGTTTTGAATTTTCAAACGTGTGTGTGTGTCTGAAATTTGTACCGTTGAATTTTCGGGAGGCTCCTATCAGAGAGCCCGGCAGAACACATTAACATTAGAGTCACTATATTTATATTATATTAATTATACACTAGACTAATTTGTCTCAAGTATATAAATTAGTACAGGCTCTTTTCCATTTACAAAATAATTTCACATATACTTCAATGATTTATCATGCCAAATACTTCTGTTTACACACCTTTTTATTTTTCTCCTTTTTTATTACTGTAAGTGACCCAGGGCAGCCTTATGGCGGGCAAATACATTTAATGAATGAATTAAAACACTCACATGCGTGCTGCTGATTCCTTCCAAGAGAAGCCGAGTGACCTCCGCCTGTCGGTCAAATTCCGTCTGGGCCACCCGAAGCTCATGTTCTGCCTGCAAAACATGAGTAAATATTCCAAATATTGTAAATATATCCACCACCACCCCACCTTTTTTTAAAAAAATCGAAGTTTATTATTTAGAAGAAAACACAATTGTGTACGGTATCAGTACGGTGTCGTTACAAATATACATATATAATCATGAATTGTCCTAAAAATGCAAGTTCCAGGTGTATTTATAAATGAAGAGGCAACAGCCATTGCGATCTCCAGAACGTTTAAAATTTATTTAAAACTTCTAAAATTAACTAAGCTTTCGTTAGTCCTCTACTAATGTCGTCAGAGTGTTATATATTATAATATCAAAAGGAAAAATGAGAAACAAAGAGAAAAACATCACAGTTAAAAACAGAGAGAGAGCTATCCTTATTCTCTCTTCACTGTCTTATTCTTACTAATATTTTACTATATTTTATGCAGTTATAAATATCCTACACGTATCGTATCGCATATATATTTACGGTCCCACATGTTTGGCGTATTGCGATTTTATCATCTTAATAGAAGTTCTTAATTTTAAGCAATTTGTGCTATTAGTATAATTCACCTTTGTAAATTTATTTATTTTATTTTTATTTATTTATTGAGGTCATCCTTAGTTCTAATCCTTTGTTTGTTTGTTTATTTAATTTTTTAAAAGAAGAGGAATACCAGAATATTGGTAGTACTTACTTTTTCCACCTCGTCACTCCAAAGCTGTGGGGAACCACAGGACAAAACGGAAAAGCGAGTCAAACATCAGGAGACACCAAACCGCCCACATTCTAACACAATGGGGCCTCCTCGGGGCCTGCCCCAACAGGGGTCACCGTGCGAATGCAGCCCGTCCCATTCCCCAGCCAGAGTGGCAGACGGTCATAGACCTCCAAATGGGGAGGGGGTTATATTTCTCCCCCTCCTTCAACCCATCCAGTCCGGAGTATGGATTGAGGAAGGCCAGGCGTCTCCAAACTTCGCCGCTTTTTAAGACTGGACTTCAATTCCCAGAATCCCCCAACCAGCCATGCAGCAATTTGGGGAATGTTGGAAGTCCGCAAGTCTTAAATTTATTTATTTATTCATTCATTTGATTGACTGATTGATTGATTTTTATGCCACCCTTCTCCAGCGACTCAGGGCGGCTCCCACAAGCAAAGGCTTGTAGGATCGTTGTATGAATGGGTGGGATTGATTTTAATATTTAAGGGATTTTAGGTAGCTATGTAACTTTAATTTAATTGGATTGATGTTATTGGAATTCACTGTTTTTATATATTGCTCAAAAAAAAAATCAAGGGAACACCCAAGTAACAAACTCTAGATCTGAATGAATGAAATATTCTTGAATATTTTGTTCTGTACAAAATTGAATGTGCGCAACAGCAGGTGAAACTGATTGTCAATCCGTGTTTCTTCCTAAGTGGACAGTTTGATTTCACAGAAGTTTGATTGACTTGGAGTTATATTGCGTTGTTTTAAGTGTTCCCTTCGTTTTTTTTGAGCAGTGTATGTTGTAAGCTGACCCGAGTCTTCGGAGAGGGGTGGCACAGAAATCGAATGAATGAATGAGTGAGTGAGTGAGTGAGTGAGTGAGTGGGTGGATGGATGGATGAAATGAATGAATAAATAAATAATTCAAAATATACAAGAAATCTAACATTAAAACACTCTAAATTGGCTGAGTTTGGAGACTCCTGGAGGCTTAGACAGACCCGTCCCATCTTAGGAGCCAGGAGAAACTCTTCGTCCTTCAAGATGGACCATGTAGTGGGCTCCGTCTGCTCACTTTGTTGGGTTCTGGCGCAAAAAAGTCCACCCACCCGCAAAACACAACACGCCATGCACCACGTGACCAGGCCTAAGCAAAGCAGCGTTTCCAAATTGGGGGGGGGGGGGGGGGGATTGGGTGCCTTTCTTTCCCACGGCAAAAACATTCCGCCCAAAATGGGCTATGTCCCAGGAACAGATCTGGGATGGAGACACCCAGAAAACTAAGGGTGTAAACCGGTGTGTGTGTGGGGAGCTCCAAACATTGCAACTTTTAACACTTGGGCTTCAACTAGTAAAGTTTGACCCTATCGAGTCCTTCTCTTTAAGAAACAATAACAACAGAGTTGGAAGGGACCTTGGAGGTCTTCTAGTCCAACCCCCTGCTTAGGCAGGAAACCTCTAGTTTAGTTTGGTCACCTCTATCTCTGGACTTTGGGAAAATGTGTTATGTTTGTTTAAATAGTTAGCTGCTTTCTGTCGCAGCGAAAATCCCTCCCATCGGTGATCACTGTCTTTAAATTTTAAATTTTTGCTGTCTTCACTTTGTTGGCTTTTTTCTCCTCTCTTTTCTTTCTTACTGCGTACACGTGATGGCGCATTAGGTGCCCACTTGTTTAGGATGTTTTTATTGTTAGGAATGTTAGTATACTGTATGTAACTATGTTGGCTGTTGCAATACATAGGCTAACAATGTAGGTTTTTAAGACTGTACCTTTAAGAGTCATTTTGCTGGTTGGCCACAAGAGGGAGCCAACTATGTTTCTCTTGCGGGAGTTTATACTAGAGAGATTTATATTTGCTCTGTGTATATTTTGCTGTGTGTGATAACCTGGTTTGTAAACCATTATTAGGATTATATGTGTATGATATTGGACTGTGTAACTAATATAGTTTATTTGCCTATCTGTATATAATAAGTCTTTGGAGAGGGGTGGCATATAAATCTAATAAATTATTATTATTATTATTATTATTATTATTATTATAAAATAATAAAATAATAAAATAAAATAATAATAATACAATATTACAACAACAACAACAATAATAATAATAATAATAATTATTGTACTAAGTCTAATTCATTGACTGATTAACCTACATTGCTACAATAACTCTACTTAAAGTTTGTTGAAGGTTTATTATATTACTTAGACCAGTGTTTCCCAACCTTGGCAACTTGAAGATATCTGGACTTCAATTCCCAGAATATCCCAGCCAGCATTCGCTGGCTGGGGAATTCTGGGAGTTGAAGTCCAAATATCTGACCTAGACATTCTAAGAAGGAAAGGAACCCCCTTTTTCTTTGCACAGTTGCTTTGGTGTTGATCCAGACAGGTAACGGGTATTTTGTGGGTTTGCTTTTCGATTTAAAAACGGTTCCTTTCAAACTTTTAAATCGAGAGCTTGAATTATTAACCCCTGCGACTCCTTCTGCAAAGTTGCCAATTTGGAGCAGGAAAAACACCTTGGAAAAGAAAGGCCCCCCACGGGGTGACGATGGCGCCTGATTTAGGGGGAGCAGCCGGCATGCAACGCTGAAAGGAAGCGATCACTCTGCAAAGCCAGGATTTCGGGGACCCCCTGGTTCCCCCCCCCCACAAAATCTCCCCGAATCCAGATTGAATCTGGTTCCTTCCCAACGGCGGGAAACAGTGGGTGGGGGTTTCGAGGTTCCAACATTTTAACGTGAGGCAGGAGCACCAACTGTAAACCCAGATGAATGGGACAAATGTCCGAAGGGGGTGGACGATGAACGGAACCGCTTTGGGAAAGGAACGTGCTTTTTGGTGGCCCAAAATTATCGGTCGGGAATTGGGGTTTTTTGTTCCTTAAAAGGTTTTTCTCCTTTTAATGGGGGGGAAAAGGTGGCGAAGTCAGAGGGAGACAGGGGTCCAATGAGGGGGTCCCCCAACTGTCCATCTATGAGCTAAAGATGGTCAGCTTCACTACCTGCACCTCTATGGAGATTCTCAATCGTCCAAGTCACGCTTGTCGCAAAGGCGTTTTTTTCAAAAGGCAATTGGACTTTCTTTCGTTTTTCCCCTCAAAGACGTTTCGCTTCTCATCCACGAAGCTTCTTCAGTTTGAACTGAACTGGAGCCTAGAACTGAAGAAGCTTCTTGGATTGACAAGTGAAATGTCTTCAAGGATAAAAACAAAGAAAGGCCAGTTGGGAAAAAAAAAGCCTTTGGGAATTCACTCCCTACGTTGGTGTTTCATCAGCAGAAGAACCTCAAGATTCTTGCACCCCATTTGGCTTGGTGCAAGGGAGACTTTTTGGGGTGGGTCAGTCCCGGGGTCAGATTAACCGGGCTTGCCAGGATCCTGGGTCCAAGACAGGTTTGAGAGGAAATTAAAACAGAAAAAAGAAACGTTTAAAACATTCCAGAAATGTGGATTTAAATACCCAGAATGCTCTGCAATATAGCAAAGGCAAGGCAGGGGATTCTGGGAGTTGAACCTGGCTCATTCGAAGAGGGAAAGCTGAGCTTCGGTGCCGAAAAGGCATAAATAAACGAGACGTGCAGACCCCCTTTTCTTTGTGGCAAATGTTGCGAATCCAATATTTCCAAATATTGTAAAGCTGCTGTGGTGTCACCCCCCTAAGTCTTTTGGGGGTTGCTCGGCTCACGTTAAAATGCTGGGCGCAGCCAGTGCTGGACTGAGCGAGGAAGGGGGGTCTGGGGGGAGTCCGAGGATAGATGGAGGGGGGCCCCAGACTGCTCTTACCGCGGCGGCACTGGCGGAGAGAATGTAATTACGCGGCCTAGTCTCTTGAAAGTCGGGCACCGCCTACGGAGGGGGGAATAGAAGTTCACACACAGATCACAGGTCGGGAAAAGGGGAGGGGGCGAGGGAGGGGGCGTGGGGACTGGCGAGGAAGGGCAATCCTCGGGGTCCCCCATCCCCAAACCTCCCAATTCTCTCTCGTTTATTTCTCAGGGTTTTAGAATCTTACGCGGACTTCAACTCCCAGAATTCTCCAGCCAGCCAGCCTGCTTTAAGGCGGATGGGACCTCAACTCCCAGAATCCCCCAACAAACATGCTGGCTGGGGAATTCTGGGAGTTGAAGAAACCCCCCCCCCCCCCCATCAGATCTTAAAAAGGGCTGAGATTGAGCTGCCCGAGCCACAAAACAATAACACTGGGGAACAATTTGTAAGACAATTTCGGTTGAGTTTGATTTTTGGGCTTTTTTAAATAGTTCATTAAGGCTGGTTTCAAAATTGTAATTAGTTTTCTTCTACCACGTCAAGTTTTTTTTTCTCTCTACACCTTATGTGTATACACTGCTAAAAAAAAAAAGGGAACGCTTAAACAACAGCGGGACCCAGGGGAAGAGCCTTCTCTGTGGCGGCCCCGGCCCTTTGGAACCAACTCCCCCCAGAGATTAGAATTGCCCCCACCCTCCTTGCCTTTTGTAAGCTTCTTAAAACCCACCTCTGCCATCAGGCATGGGGAACTGAGATACTCTTTCCCCCTAGGCCTTTACAAGTTACGCATGGTATGTCTGTATGTACGTTTGGTTTTATAATAAGGGTTTTTTTAGTTGTTTAGTATTGGATTGTTACATGCTGTTTTTTGTCACTGTTGTTAGCCGCCCCGAGTCTGCAGAGAGGGGTGGCATACAAATCCAATAAAATAAATAAATAAATAAACAGAATATAACTCCAAGTAAATCAAACTGCTGTTAAATCAAACTGCCCAACACTGATTGACAATCAATTTCACCTGCTGTTGTGCAAATGGAATAGTTGTGCAAATGAAATTCTCCATGGGACCATTTCATTCATTCAGATCTAGGATGTGTTAAGTGTTTCCTTTATTTTTTTGAGCAGTATATATATCCTATAGTTAATTAGGCAACATGAGCATCAAATTGCATTTGTGACATAGCCGTCTTGCTCACTTCCGGGAAAATCTCGGTGCAGTCCACCCAGATTTGAAGGTCACGGAGGCACGATATTAAGATAGATGAGATGTACGTATCACAGCTGACTATTATGCCCACAGATCAAACACTCCAGAAAAAGCTACAAGCTAAAACTTTTACCTTAATATGTATAATTACCATTCAATAAAAAACCCACAACTATTTGTATGAGAACAATTTAACTTGCAGTAACTGTTAGTGTATGAATAAAATTATTCTTTTTAAACAGTATATTGGGTATGTTTTTACTTTCCTTTCTTTTATAGGCATACAAATCTAATAAATAACAAAAATAATAATAATAATTTGTATGACTTTTGTGGGTATCCTGTAGCTTCAAAAGTTGACGTGATAGACAAAAACTTTAGTTGTTTTTGGATCCAGAGGCCAAAAACAACTTAAAGCCACAGATTTAAGACAACGAAATTGCTGTTCCCCCGGTGTAATGATTGATTAAACCTTGGGTACTGCCCGACTCTCAACGACTCTCTTTGGAGAGCAGAAACAGAAATGACGCCTCCCGCAGGCCACGACAGGCATGGGAGCAGCCTTGCCTCATACATTTACACCATATACACTGCTCAGCAGCTGCTGCCTTCGTCCTCTTCTTGCTCTCAAGCTGGCTTGACATACAGCATTCCGGGGGGGGGGGAGGAAAAACATGAGGACTAGAAACTTGGGAGGAGAAATAATTGCCAAAATTCCACACCGGCCATGCAAGGTTTTCATGCATTTGAAATCCACCCCAGGAGGAGGAGGATGCAAAAGGTTTGGCGAGTAAAGGCTGGAGCAAGAAGAAAATAAGTCCATTTAGAAAAAACAAAACGAAAACAATTGCGTGCTTCAAAAATCAACCGAAACGGCTGGTTTTAAAAGGGGCGACGATTTCTTGATAGGTGGAATGAATTAGCCGACGAAAAGTCTAAAAGGTTCTCATGAGGTTTCCGTAATGGCCCTGGGCTTTGGAATTATTTTGTTTAACGGATTTCAGGTAACAGTAAACCTGGACCGCTTGCCATGGAATAGGGCCATCAATCGCTTTTTTCCCCACTGCCGTTGTAACTTTGAACGGTGGCTAAACCAGTGTTTCCCAACCTTGGCAACTTGTAGATATCTGGACTTCAACTTCCAGAATTCGCTGGCTGGGGAATTCTGGGAGTTGAAGTCCAGATATCTTCAAGTTGCCAAGGTTGGGAAACACTGGGCTAAACGATTGATTGCAAGTCAAGGACTATCTATACCAGTGATGGCAAACCTGTGGCAGCTGATTTTTGGCTTGCACAGAGGCTCTGGGAGGGCGTTTTTGGCTTCCAGAGCTCCTCCAGAGGGACGGAGGAGGGCGTTTTCACTCTCCCTCGGCTCCAGGGAAGCCTTTGGAACCTAGGGAGGGCAAAGCACAAGCCTCCTGGGCCCACCAGAAGTTGGGAAAGAGGCTGTTTTTGGCCTCCAGAGGGTCTCCAGGTGGTGGGAGAAGCTGTTTTCACCCTCCCCAGGCATTGAATTATGTGCGGTAGTGCGCATGCATGCTCTTTCTGCACCCAAAGACAAAAAGGTTCGCCATCACTGATCTATACCTTCAGACAGCCCTGTTTCCCCGCAATCCTGCCTTTGAGACCCAACTCTCTATTTGAGGAAGGGGCTCATTGCTGCCCCTATTCCTGGGAAGACCCCCCCCTCCTCTTTCCAAATCCCCACCCGCTTCTCCCCATGCACCCAAGAGGCCCTCTCAAATGTTGTCCCAAAAAGAAAGAAAGAAACATTAGGACAGGGGACGGAAGGCACACTGGTGCACTTATGCGTGGCCCTTACTGACCTCTGAGGAATCGGGAGAGGTCAACAGTGGACAGTCTAAGGGGAAAGTTTTGGGGGTCAGGAGATGACACTACAGAGTCTGGTACTGAGTTCCATGCATCAACTACGCGGTTACTAAAGTCGTACCGAAGAATGATTAATGAAGGATGATGATAATAATAATAATAATAATAATAATAATAATAGCAATAATAATAATAATATCACAGCACCACTAACACAAGTAATACTCACAGTTCCCTCACACTGAGCAAAATTACAGATGGAAATAACAAAAATAAAACAAAAAGAGAGAGAGGACAAAATGAAAGCAGAGATTAGTGGAGCAAAAAGCAGGACACAGGAAGGACAAGACATTCAGAGTAAATAGCAAAGAGGAAGGAAACGAAACAAGGCAGGAAGGAACCAAAATTAGTGTGTTAAAGATGCTCCCGGCTGGACAGGCTAGGATTGTCCCTAATCGGATGCTGGTTAGTTTCTGTTATTATTCTGTTAGGATGTGAGTTTCTGGCAAAGAAAGACGAACCGAGGCATCGGGTGGAAACGCTGCGAAAAAAGTCAGCTGGGGCTTTTTGTATGTGCAGGAGTTTCAAGTCCTGTTGTGGTTCTCAGCTTAAGACCGCAATAGCGCTCTTTTTAAACGCATCATGGTCGTAACTCGTGAGGATTTTGTGCAGGCTGTTAAATGAACGTTTGAATGCTTCGGTTGCCGTTCTTACAAATGAAAAAAACCCAGAAATTTGGGGCTATTTCTCTCTCCCCTATTAGAAACATATAAGATGGACGGCAGAAAAAGACCCCCTGGTCCATCTAGTCTGCCATTATACTATTTCCTGTATCTTATCTTAAGATGGATCTATGTTTATCCCAGGCAGGTTTACATTCAGTGACTGTGGATTGAGCAACCACGTCTGCTGGAAGTTTGTTCCAAGCATCTACTACTCTTTCAGTGAAATAATATTTTCTCATGTTCCTTTTGATCTTTCCCCCAACTAACCTCAGATTGTGCCCCCTTGTTCTTGTGTTCACTTTCCTACTGAAAACACTTCCCTCCTGAACCTTATTTAACCCTTTTAAACATATGTAAATGTTTCGATCGTGTCCCCCCTTTCCCTTCTGTCCTCCAGACTCTACAGATTGAGTCCATGAAGTCTTTCCTGATACGTTTGATGCTTAAGACCTTCCACCATTCTTGTAGCCCGTCTTTGGACCCGTTCAATTTTGTCAATATCTTTTTGTAGGTGAGGTCTCCAGAACTGAACACAGTATTATTCCAAATGTGGTCTCACCAGCATTCTATAAAGCGGGATCATAATCTCCCTTTTCCTGCTTGTTATACCTCTAGCTAAGTAGCCAAGCATCCTACTTGCTTTCCCTACCGCATGACTGCACTGTTCACCCATTTGGAGACTGTCAGAAATCACGACCCCTAAATCCTTTTCTTTTGAAGTATTTGCTAACACAGAACTGCCAATACAAGACTCAGATTGAGGATTCCTTTTCCCCAAGTGCATTATTTTACATCTGGAAACATTCAACTGCAGTTTCTATTGCTTTGCAGCCGGTAGAACCCTGCTCTGTTTTTTGTCCTTTTTGGGGTGTGTGTGTGTGTGTGTGTGTGAGAGAGAGAGAGAGAGAGAGAGAGCAGAAGATGTCACAAAGCTATCAAGCCTTTCCCTTCCTCATCAGCAGCACAATCCATCCAGCGGGCAAGAAACAGGAATGAAGAGACGGGATCTGGCGCTGATGGAGACACAGATGGGGGCCGGCAGGCAGGACAACACAGTGGGGAGACTGGGGGGGGCATGAGAGGGAAAAAATTACCGCGGCTTTCGCCTCCGCGGCCTTCGCTTTCTTCAGCCGAGCTTTGCAAGCGTCCAAGTCCAGTCGGCGGTTTTGCAGGATCCGCCTCTCTTTCTGGAAAGCATAGAAAACCCCGGGGTTGGACTAGATGACCGCCAGGGTCCCTTCCGCTTCTGCTGTTCTGCATTCCGATCCCTCCCTCCCCTCCCATCTGGGACCTCGGCGGTCTTCCAGTCCACCCAATTGCTTGCGCAGGAGACCCTACACCGCTTCAGACAACATCTGCTTAAAACCTTCCAGCGTTGGAGCATCCGCAACCTCTGGAGACAATCGGGGGCTTTGGGGGCTTTTTCGGAATAGGACCGACTCCCCCGCCCTTCGTTTATACGCACCGAAATGGTTCTCCAGTCGCCTTCCAGGAAGTTGCGCAGAGGGGTCAGGAAATTGAGGGAGGCCCCGTGGATGAAGTCCCGCTCGGCTGCCCCCAGGCGCCGTTCGGTTTCCCCAACTTTGATGAGAGTTTTGCCTACCGAGAAAACACACAACACATGAACAAGGGGACACAGTCCGAGGTCAGTTGGGGGAAAGATCCGAAGCAACGTGAGAAAATATGATTTGACTCAAAGAGGAGTAGAGGCTTGGAACAAACTTCCAGCAGAAGTGGTTGGTAAATCCACAGTAACATGCCTGGGATAAACATAGATCCATCGTAAGAGAAAATACAGGAAATAGTATAAGGGCAGATGGACCAGGAGGTCTTTTTCTGCCATCAATCTTTATATATACTGTATATACTGTATATTAGAAACATAGACAGCAGAAAAAGACCTCGTGGTCCATCTAATCTGCCCTTATACTATTTTCTGTATTTTATCTTAGGATGGATCCATGTTTATCCCAGGGATGTTTCAATTTAGTTCCTGTGGATTTACCAACCACGTCTGCTGGGAGTTTGTTCCAAGCATCTACTCCTCTTTCAGTCAAATCATATTTTCCCACGTTGCTTCTGATCTTTCCACCCAACTAACCTCAGATTGTGCCCCCTTGTTCTTGTGTTCACTTTCCTATTAAAAACACTTCCCTCCTGAACCTTATTTAATTTATTTTTTATAAATTTTAAGATTTTGAACAATTTGAAAGAAAAATGCTTTGATACACTCAAGTAAATCTTATTAATCCTTTAACCGGATCAAGACATATATGAATAAATCATTGTCAAATACTCATAATAATTTACAGTTATATAAAATACCCATTGGGGGGACAACGCCGAAAAGCCCCCGTGGCCATGACTCACCATATGGAGAGGTAGCTCCGAAGTCGGAAGCCGCTTCCATCATATACTGAGCCAGAAGTTCCCTATTTGTGACCCGAGACGGGACTTTCCGGTCAAGCTTCTCATAGAGGAACTCTTCCACTCGGGCACCTGCGACAAAATGGACAGAGGCAGTTGTGGAGAGGAGAACAAGAGGAGAAAATGGGGGGGGGGGGGGGGATATACCGTATTTTTCAGAGTATAAGATGCACCCCTTTCCTCCCTAAAAATGCTGCGTCTTATACTCTGAATAGAGCTTTTTTTTCAGCCCTAACTAGCTGCTAACAACCTTCCCAGTTCTTACCTTGCAGGCTCTTTCATTGTTACTCTCTCCGAAGAATGTTTTCCAAGCCCTAAGTCTTTGCAGGTTTTTTTTTTCCATTGCTCTACTTGCTCCAAATGTTTCTTTCCAGGTGCTAATGCTGTTCCTAGCTATTACGGCTTGGAAGCTCTTTCCTTGTTACCCTCTGCAAAGAATGTTTTCCAAACCCTAAGTATTTGCAGGGTTTTTTTCATTGCTCCGAATGTTTCTTCCCAGGTGCTAACGATGTTCTCAGCTGTTACTGGCTTGCAAGCTCTTTCACTGTTACTCTCTGTGAAGAATGTTTTCCCAGCCCTAAGTCTTTGCATTGCTCTACTTGCTCCGAATGTTTCTTTCCAGGTGCGAATGATGTTCCCAGCCCTTACCGGCTTGCAAGCTCTTTCACTGTTACTCTCTCCAAATAAAGTTTTTTTAAAGCCCTAACCAAGGGATAAAATAATGTGCTGAAGCTGAATATCTGGCAAGTAGATTCTTTTCCCTATTTTCCGCCCGAAAAACCAAGGTGCGTCTTATACTCCAAAAATACCGTACTTTATGGCTGGTCCTAATTTCTTAGCACCTGTGGGGTGCAAATAATAAAGCTCTTACTGGGGTTGGGCTGAAGCAGGACTTCCGTCTGTCGTAAAATCTTCTCCGTCCAGTTTTTGGTGGTGTCCGCTCGTGCCAGGAGGTTCTCGAAGTGGGCATCTAATTCCGTCTTCTCGGCCTGGCCGAGTTTTTCCTCTGTGAACTGCAAGGAGAAGAGAAAACGAAAACCCAAGAGGAAAGAAAGGGATGGCTCTTCCAATGGCATTTCGAAAAGCGAGACTGCGGGTGGAGGCAGTCCTCGACTTAGAGTGCATTCGTTTAGTGGCCGCTCAGAGTTACAATGGCACGGAAAGAAACCGGACTTACGACGGTTCTTCACACTTAATGATCCCTGCAGGATCCCTGCAGTCACAGGATACACATTCGGATTCTTGGTCACGTGACGCCCTTTTGAGATCTTCCGACAAGGAAGTCAATGGGGAAACCAGATTCACTGTGTATACTTAAGATTTTTATCAATATGGACTGTTTCCTCATTGCTTATTTGACCCCTGTGGCAATCATTAAGTGTTGTACCACATGATTCTTTTAAAAAAAACTTTTTTAAATAAAATAAACTTTATTTATAAACAAAACACATAAAACAAGACAAACAAAGCATTACAAAAAGAAGTTGGACAATTTGTGACTGTAATAGAATTCTGATAGTGTTTATTTTCTATGACACAAGTCATATTTACATTATATACACCAAATCTTAGCAGTGATTTTAATCAGGTTTATCTTTCTTTTTTTATTCCCTTTTATATCCCAAACTCTTATCTTTACTCTCCAAGTTTTCTACCACTTGTTGACTCTTTTTTCTTTTTCCCTTTTTCCCATCCAATCATAAAACTCATCCCAACAATTAATAAATTCTTCCCCATCTCTTATTTTAGATACTGTCCATTTCCCCACATAATGTTATTTTTTCAATAATACCTTCCTCCGTGGGCATGGTTTCATTTTTTTCCGTATTGTGCAGTTACTATTCTCACTGCCATTGTTATGTGAAGGATTAAATACAATTGGTCTTTGTCAAATTTCTCATGGGCTTTGCCTAACAAGATTAATTCAGGCTTCTTTTTGCTAGTTTTCTCTCTAATGTATCTTCTAGCCATGTCTCCCAGTATCTTTACATTTTCTCGCAGCTCCAACACTTATAATAATATGATTCTTGACAAATTTTCTTTTATGGACACTGAGAGCATCTGCACCAAAGACAAATTCCTTGTGTGCCCAATCACACTTGGCCAATAAAGAATTCTATTCTATTCTATTCTATTTTCTATTTTATTCTATTCTATTCTATGCTATTCTATCTCATCCCATCCCATCTTATCCTCTCCTAATTTAACAAATGCAGTAATTCATTTAAAGATTGTAGAAGGGAAAGATAGTGAAATGGTGCAAAAATCAATTATCTTGGTTAGCAGTGGAAATGTTTAGCTTAATTGTACTCATAAATCCAAGAGCTAGCCCTTTTATCAGGAGCTGTCAGATGCTTTAACCAAGAGGGTTGGAGCATTCTTCCTGGTCAAACGCTGGACTTGGGTAAAGCATCAATGCACAACCCCCTGCTTTTAGCATGCAATAAAATATTGCCTGTTATTTGTCCTTTGGCTCTGTTAGCAGAGAGATGTCCCTTATGGAGATGTCCAGATGTCCAAATCAAATAAGTAAATGAATAATCATTAAGTGCTCTACCTCCTGATTCTTGACAAATGTATATTTTTCTTTTATGGACACTGAGAGCATATGCACCAAAGACCAATTCCTTGTGTGTCCAATCACACTTGGCCAAGAAAGAATTCTATAATTAAAGAAAACCAATCAATTTAAAAAAACATTCTTTTGGAGAATGGGATTCCGAGGCATTGTTGAGAGGGGGAATCTGTAGATATTTTAAGGTCTTCAGACTCTAACTTTGATTTATATCTGGGAATTATGAACCTTATCTCAGCTGAAAGAGGGATAATAAAAAATCTGGCTCAAATTTCAAACGATGCCAGTTTAATATTTTATGACATAAACAGATGCTTGGAAGAAAATTTTCTCCAAAGGAGCCAAGAGAGTTGTAACGGCAGAACTAAGTGGATCATTCCACAGCAGGAGTGGGAGGATAATGAGTGTCTCACAAATTCAACGTCTCAAAGAAAGAAAGAAAGAAAGAAAGAAAGAAGGAAGGAAGGAAGGAAAGAGAAAGAAAGAAAGAAAGAAAGAAAGAAAGAAAGAAATATTCAATTAACTGGTAATGAAAGAAAAACACCCTGCATCTTGGAAACTCAATAGTAGCAGCAGCAGGATAATCACATATCATTCTGGATGTTTTTTTCTTTCCAGTACCAGCTGTTTATATTCCCTCTACTCTGGATAATAGTAATGCTAAGAAGAAGAAAAGGAGCAAAATTCAAAGACCCACAAATAGAAGCGGAATCATAACCCTAGCAAAAGAAAACAAGGACGGTCATTATACAGGTGTGGTCCTCAACTTGTGACCACAAGCGAGCCCCAAATTTATGTTAAGAGAGAAATTAGTTAATTCAAATTTGCCCCATTTTTTCAAAAAAACTTTTCTTGCCAAGTTTTTGTAAAGTGAATTATTTCAGATGGTAAATTAGTAACATTAACACAGGAAGGGAGGGGGGAGAAGAGGAGGGGAAACTGGACCTGAGTGAAGACTCCACATTACACAGTACTGGAGCTTATATCTCTTGCCTATCTATGGAAGCTGCAAGAGAGGACCTGAGTGAAGACTCCACATTACACAGTACTGGGGTTTATATCTCTGCCTATCTAGGTAAGCTGCAAGAGAGGACCTGAGTGAAGACTCCACAATACACAGTACTGGGGCTTATATCTCTTGCCTATCTATGGAAGCTGCAAGAGAGGACCTGAGTGAAGACTCCACAATACACAGTACAGTACTGGGGTTTATATCTCTTGCCTATATATGGAAGCTGCAAGAGAGGACCTGAGTGAAGACTCCACAATACACAGTACTGGGGTTTATATCTCTTGCCTATCTATGGAAGCTGCAAGAGAGGACCTGAGTGAAGACTCCACATTACACAGTACTGGGGCTTATATCTCTGCCTATCTATGGAAGCTGCAAGAGAGGACCTGAGTGAAGACTCCACAATACACAGTACAGTACTGGGGTTTATATCTCTTGCCTATCTATGGAAGCTGCAAGAGAGGACCTGAGTGAAGACTCCACAATACACAGTACAGTACTGGGGTTTATATCTCTTGCCTATATATGGAAGCTGCAAGAGAGGACCTGAGTGAAGACTCCACAATACACAGTACTGGGGTTTATATCTCTTGCCTATCTATGGA